>NC_056741.1:570734666-570739666 GCF_019279795.1 Protopterus annectens | reverse complement strand
GTACTCACCAACTACATATACCCAAATTGTCATGGTATGTGCCATGCTACACAATATGATCCTGCAAAAACAGCTGCAGCAGGAACAGCATGGGGCAGGGCCAATAGCCTCCCACCATTGCCAAGGCCTGCACAGGCACAGCATGACTCAGAGGAGGAACAACCTGAGCATGCCCCAGTAGGCAGAAGGAGGCATGCCCAGTATGCCCTGGCCTTGGCAAAGAGGCAACGCATAGCGCATACACTGACTCAGTAGGAACCCTGGAAATGACACCTCTCTCTGACTCACACATACAGTAAAAGGGATGCCTAACTTGACACTACCTGTTTTCAAACATGTATAGGGAGTGTACTATGTGCATCTGACATAGGCAGCCCTGCAGCACCACCTGAGGCATGAGTACCCTATTTTAAGCAATATAAAGCACTGCTAAGCAATTTTACCAGTATTGAGCATATTTAAATTCAATTGCCCGTAGCTGCGCACCGTGCTAACCAGCGCAACGTCGTGCAATGTTGAGCAATGTTGGGCAATGTTGGGCAAAGTCGGGCAAAGTTGGGCAAAGTCGGGTAAACATGCTCACAGCTGCTTTACTGTTCCTTAAGCAGTCTGGTCTGCCCAGCAGGAAAATAAAAAGCTGTGACAGGGATTGAACTCAGGATACTGTGCACAATAGTCATAGTACTGAACCACTAAGCCATGAGAGCATTTCACTGGCACAGACACAACTTAACTCACTCACACATACCAGTTGGGGGAGGTCACATACCTAACAGTCACAGCCAGCAGGACAAATGTAGACAAGCGCAAATACAAACAAATGCTGTACCATGCCCTCTGAAGAGGCATATGAGTAACCTCCCCCCAGGCCTATGCAGACAGATAACAGCAGGCCAAGCAGTGTGATGTGGGCTGGGTAGGCTATGAAGTCACAAACTAATATGCATGTAATTGGAAGCTAAGGTCTGTAGTACAGTAGTATGCCTCAAGCCAGTACGACAGGCAACAGTACAGACTGAAATGGAGTACCTGACATAGCAGTGCAGGCCTAGCAAATGTGTATAAGTGTCAGGTGAAGCTTTCATCCTATGTACACCCACAGTAACAATCAGGTGTGCCCCCCCGGGTAGAAATGTACAAATAATAGTTATCCCCACTGTATGTAGAATGACTCATGGAAGCCCTGCAGGCACACTGTGCTTCCTGTTGATGTACAACACAAAGGTGAGCCCTGAAGTAAAAACCAACTTGATTTTCACACACATAGGTTCATAGGTTCATACTAGGCTATCTGCCCGAGGGCATTTACAAGCCTAGCCCATAGTTTTGTGGCTTACGCCACCCCTTTAGTATGGGGAACTATACCCATTATTTTGCTGTGCCTCTGTCGAGCAGTGACACTGAGGTAATCCCTGGTATATATGCTCATACTGGGCATGCTGACACACGTAGGCCATGTCTGAGTACAACAGTGGGCCACACATATCTGGTAGTTGCTGTTCTTACTCCAGACACTTGTCACTATTCACCAATCCTGCCTTCTGCACACACTGATATGAAAACAGACCCATATCATATATTGCACACCTGTCATAATCAAACTATGTACTCCAAGTACTTAACTTGTTCAAAGGAAGTGGAAAACAAAAGAAGATCAATAAATCTCTGATCAGTATCATCAAGAAACAATGAGAACTCCTAACATTATCCAAGCCATGGTCAAAGAGTCCACAGAGAACCATGAAGCTTTCTTTCGCTATGTCATAAATATCAATGTAAACTCATATATGTTCTGAGTCAGTGCAAACTGTAAATTAATACATGTACATGACTGACATTGCCAACATCTTGTCAGACAGGTTCATACATATTTACCCCCTTCTCACTGTCAAAAGGGCCCATTATCATACCTGGAGATTGTGAAAACCCAGAAATCACATATACAATGGTTAAACAGCTCTTTCTAAACCTAAAAACACGGTGTGTATGGGATAACATGGTTTCCCTGGCTGTGTCATATGTGAACTCCAAAACAAACAGACCCTGCACCTGAACAGTCTGTTGAGACTCACCGTCTGTACAGGATATGAAACTGTTGAATGGGTTACAGCAACGTTTGGCAGACTCCACGAGTGTTGGTGCACAACAGACCATGGGAACAATTGTCTTATAAGCCTAATAAGCCTGATGTGCAAGGCCATGGAATCCATCATTATGGAACTCATAAACAGAGCTATTGAGAGCCTACAAACACACAACCTTACCCATTTTGGTTTGGTCAGGGGCAGATCATGGTTCCTAAACCTGCTAGACAGTTTTCAAGGCGGTCATCCAGGACATGCATCAATGAAATGAGCTACACATGGCCTACATAGACCTTGAAAGCCCTTTTCCAACATCCCATACAAATGTCGTATCCACAAAATCAACAATCCGTGTATAAAAACGTATGTCATCGGATGGATTGCCAACTGGGGCACAGATAGATCATACAAGGTAAGAATTGTGGTCTCCTGTTCAAGCTGGTAACAACTGCTGTCCCCCATGGCTCAGTCCTGGGACCCCTCCTGTCTGGTGTATACTTTTCAGAAATACAGTCAAACACGGGGGCTATGTTTAGCAAGGTTTGTGGATGACTGCAAAAAGGTTGTCATAATCGATGTTTGGGACAAAAGAGACATCCTTAAAAAGGGTCTCAGTCAGACAGATGTGGTGTCAAACCTATGGGCTCGAGCTACAGTCATACAAATACCACATAGGTGCCAACACCCTAAATATGGAGGTAATAATAAGGGATCTATGGACACATGTGGATAGTCACCACTACTTCCAGAAACACATTCACAAAGTGGTTAGAAAATCATGCTATATGTTTCCACAAACTGCCAAGGTCTTTGCATGTAGGTCAAAGGAGGTTCCCTCTACTCATCAGTCATCAGACCCATCATAGAGTACCACAACACACTTGCGATGAATCTGACTAGGCACCTTCAGCAGCTGGAAAGACCACTGACGTACCTCAACAAGAGCATTACTGGCCTCAAATAGTTGCCGCATGCAACAAGACTGAATTTAACTCAGTCTGTACTCTGTTGCATACTGTCTACTCAGGTGATCTCTGCCCAACAAACAGGTCCATGTCCAATGCAGAACGGATGTACATGTGCTATCTGAAGTAACCCCAAGCTCACTGTACTACATGCTCTAGGGATATCATCATCACAACAATAAATAGAACATGTTGGAGGGATACATTAATAACTCACAGACTTCTCTTTCTTTGGAACAGGCTCCCTCCCAACCTACATTAAGCTGAGTCCCTCACTGACACTCTTCCAGAGGAGCCTTGTTGAGTGTATGTGAAACTGAACTGTCACACCATGGATCACTTCATCGGCTTTACTACACAGAGGCCTAGGGAACTAACTCCATGGGTGGTGATAGCTGCACACTCTGGCCATACTAATATATGCCTCCAGGCAGATAGCCTATTACCACCAGCACACATCGCAATGGCACAAAAGACATGAGGTGCACATCTCACCCAGGTGTACATAACAGCCACCAGTAAGCATTACAGTGTATGTGGTCCATGTGCCTGCTGTACAACATGACGGTACAATGAAGTACACATCTACTATCTGTAGACATGTACCTGACACATAGTCTACTACATACCTATGAACCTATCTTCAATAAGGCATATGTTAGCCTAGGCAAGTTGTGCAGCTTTCACGACCCCATTGGGTAGTCTCCCAAGCCCTCATTCTAATAGTTAGTACCCTAAGCCCCTTTCTAGTGGGGCTGCTGATGTGATGGCTGGCGTGAATTGTCTGTTTCCCATCCACTCATCAAGGTTCCTATTGAAGAGTGTCAGCGAGGGGCTCTGTCTGATGTACATTGGGACTCTGTTCCACAATAAAGCAAGTGTCTGGGATGGTACTCTATCCCACCAGCATGTTGTATTCATTGTTGTGATGAGGTTCATATCCCTGGAGTATGTAGGGCGACTCAATTTTGTTATCTGTAGATGGAGCATGCTCAGCAGTTATGTGTTGGACATGGCTCTGTATGTTAGGCAGAGTGTGCCTCTGAGTAGGCAGTATGCAACGAAGAACAGATTTAGTTTTACCATTTGTGTTGCATAACACAACTGTTTGAGGCCAGTAATCCTCTTGGTGAGGTACCTCTGTGGTCTCTACAGCTGCTAGATATGCGTAGTCGAGTACATCCAAAATGGTGCATTGTACTCAGTGATGGGTCTGATGACTTAAGAGTAGAGGGCCACCACTACCTCTTCGGATCCTGATGCAAACCCTTTGTTGATTAGGTGGGCCACATATGATTTCCCAATCACTTTGGCAACATGGTTGTCAAAGGAAATATGACTATCTATTTGTGTCCCCAGATCCCTTATTACCTTGTCAGTTTTAAGGGGGTAACACCTATGTTGTAGTTTGTGTGTACTTTGTTTTCACCAAAGGTGATCACTATGCATTGCTCCACATTGAGGTTGAGGCCATGATTCTGACACCACATATCTGTCTCATAGAGTCCCTTCTGGAGAATATTTGTGTCATCCGGGGAATCTATTATGGCAAACACTTTACAGTTCCCAGCAAACTTAGTCAACCACAACCTTCCTGTGTTGGCATGTACATTTGAGAAGTCTATACCAAACAGGAGGGACCCTAGGACTGAACCCTGGGGGCCACCAGTTGTTACCAGTGTAGAGTCTGACATGTAGCCAGCAACTCTTAATTTCTGGAATCTATCTGTGAGCCAGTTTGCAATCTATCTTGTAATGTATGGATTCATGCCCAAACTGGTGAATTCATCTATGATACCTGACTGGGGAATGGTGTCAAAGGCTGCAGTGAGGTATAGGTAGACTGTGTTGAGCTCATTTCAATCATCTGTAGCCTGGGTAATGGTCTCAAAGAAATCCATCCAGTTCAGGAAGCATGATCTGCATATTATGAAGCCAAACTGGGTGTGCT
>NC_056741.1:570570172-570734653 GCF_019279795.1 Protopterus annectens | reverse complement strand
TTTTTTTTTTTTTTTTTTTTTTCGGACCTGCATCCTTCACCAAATCAGTTTGGTGAGCATACTAACGTGAAAGAGCTGTTCACCGTAGCAGCACTTTTAAAGTATGCTTGCTGTTCGGTCATACTACAGTGCGGTAAGGAAATTCCCTTTCCCCACTGTAGTGCGACCTCAGTGAAATATTAAAAATGAGGGGTGGGAGGCTTGCCCTCGAGGTATGAGCCCTGCATTCAAGTAGATTTTGTGTTTCTATTTTTTAACATACTTTAACGAAAGCACTTTTTCGATGAAAGCGCCTTCGTTAAAGTGTGTTCAGTGGTAATGGATTCGGGCTTTTGAACTTTCGTACATACATACATATACACATATATACATACATACACACGCACATACATACATACATATATACACACACATACATACATATTATATACACACATACACACACACACACGTCCATAATTGTCCAGCTTAAAACTGTCAGTATTCATCATATAGGGACACTGAGCACATCTACCACACTTAAAAGTACCCACTCCCTGAATGTTGATGACGGATCATCAACAAAAAGAGAATGTACTGCTATACTAAAGGGGTGGTCTACATTGCGGTATGTAAAAATTGTAAAGGTTTCTACGTAGGGAAAACAAAAAATACCTTTAGACACAGGGTATACCAGCACCTATATGATATAAAACAAAGGAATGCTAATAATGCTTTATTTAAGCATATTAACATTAATAATAACCATAATTTTTGGTTTTACATTCTGGAACAAGTAGACTTGGGGGAAGAGAGGGGGATCTGTGGAGGAATATCTAGAATTTCTAGAATTAAAGTGGCAGATAAGATTAAATGCACACTCCCCCCTGGTTTGAATGAAAAAATGTCTTTACAACCTTTTTTAAAATTAAAGCAATTATTCTTTATTTAAAGGAATTTTTGTATGTAAACAAGACTTTTTACTTGTTTGTTATTATTTTTTATGTATACCTGGATTGTTTACTATGGGCTTTGTATTTCCTGTATCATGTTGTTGGGGAAGGAAATTATGTAGTTGTTCAATTAGTGGGATTGTATATAATGTGTGAACAGGCAGCATAATGTTATTCTGAAGAAGTCTAACTACTAACAAAAGCGCTTAATGTGTTTATATGTTTTTATTTGTTTGAAGTTTGTATCAGTAAACTTGATTTTATCGTAGTCTTGCGTTGTTGGACTGTTCCTGCTTTCTGTTATTTACCAGTTTTGTCATTTTTATTTTTGAAAGCTGCCAGGTGAAATATATCAGAATCAGCCAATTACACAAGCAGCAGACTAGCCCAGCCCAGCCCAGCACTTTAAACTCTGCAAACAGCAGTCTCCCCTGTTTTTTCCCAAGAATTCTGCAACACTGCAGTATACAAAGAGTGAAAACTTAAAAAGCTTAAGTCAGACAAAATGTTAGGGGCTGCTCTTGCTATCATAAACCAACATGTGCAAGGTGCTGAGGGTGGTGATGTTGTTAATGCTGCTGAGCAACCCACAGTGGGGAGACGGAGAAGAGTGTACAGACCCAGGGTAACCTACCAGGGGCTACATGAGCTGGAGATAGTGGAGTGCTATAGGGTGGACAGAGACCTCCTGCAGCAAATTGTTGAGCTGTGCCGGCCATGCCTCACACACAGAAACAGCAGAGGGGAACCCATCCCAGTGGATACCAAGGTATGTGTTGGCTTAAGAATACTAGCTACAGGTACCTTTCAGAGACCAACTGGTGATATGATGGGGATTTCACAGGCATCAGCATCCAGGGTACTGAACCAGTTCCTGGATGCCATGTCAGCACATGTCGGTGAGCACGTATATTTCCCCAAATCCTGTGAGGCATTGGCCAGCAATATGCGTCTTTTCCACCAAATAGCAGAATAACCTGAGGTAGTGGGTGCAATAGACTGCACGCACATACACATCAAAGCACCACCCGGTGAGCGGGGTAGGGTCTACATCATCCGCAAGGGCTTCCCTTCCATCAACTGCCAGGTCTTGTGCGATGCCCAGGGCATAATAATGAATGTGTGTGCTGGCTGCCCTGGAAGCTATCACAATTCCCACATCTGGCACCTGACGCAGCAATACCAGAGAATTGCCAATGGGGACATCCCTGACGGTCATCTAGTGGGGGATGCTGGATACAGACTGGAGCTGTGGCTGATGACACCCATCAGAAATGCACACACACCCGAACAAGAACTCCATAATGAGGCACACGCACAAACAAGAAACATTATTGAGCATGTGTCTGGGATGCTCAAGTCACAGTTCCGGTGCCTGGACACATCTGGTGGAGCCTTGCAGTACTCACCAACTACATGTACCCAAATTGTCATGGTATGTGCCATGCTACACAATATGATTCTGTGAAAACAGCTGCAGCAGGAACAGCATGGGGCAGGGCCAAACAGCCTCCCACCATTGCCAAGGCCTGCACAGGCACAGCATGACTCAGAGGAGGAACAACCTGAGCATGCCCCAGTAGGCAGAAGGAGGCATGCCCAGTATGCCCTGGCCTTGGCAAAGAGGCAAAGCATAGCACATACACTGACTCAGTAGGAACCCTGGAAATGACACCTCTCTCTGACTCACACATACAGTAAAAGGGATGCCTAACTTGACACTACCTGTTTTCAAACATGTATAGGGAGTGTACTATGTGCATCTGACATAAGCAGCCCTGCAGCACCACCTGAGGCATGAGTACCCTATTTTAAGCAATATAAAGCACTGCTAAGCAATTTTACCAGTATTGAGCATATTTAAATTCAATTGTGTGTAGCTGCGCACCGTGCTAACCAGCGCAACGTTGGGCAATGTTGAGCAATGTTGGGCAAAGTCGGGCAAAGTTGGGCAAAGTTGAGCAAAGTCGGGTAAACACACTCACACCTGCTTTACTGTTCCTTAAGCAGTCTGGTCTGCCCAGCAGGAAAATAAAAAGCAGTGACAGGGCTCGAACTCAGGATACTGTGCACAATAGTCACAGTACTGAACCACTAAGCCATGACAGCATTTCCCTGGTACAGACACAACTTAACTCACTCACACATACCAGTTGGGGGGGGGGTCACATACCTAACAGTCATAGCCAGCAGGACAAATGTAGACAAATGCAAACACAAACAAATGCTGTATCATCCCCTCTGAAGAGGCATATGAGTAACCTCCCCCCAGGCCTATGCAGACAGATAACAGCAGGCCAAGCAGTGTGATGTGGGTTGGGTAGGCTATGAAGTCACAAATTAATACGCATGTAATTGGAAGCTAAGGTCTGTAGTACAGTAGTATGCCTCAAGCCAGTACGACAGGCAACAGTACAGACTGAAATGGAGTACCTGACATAGCAGTGCAGGCCTAGCAAATGTGTATAAGTGTCAGGTGAAGCTTTTATCCTATGTACACCCACAGTAACAATCAGGTGTGCCCCCCCGGGTAGAAATGTACAAATAATAGTTGTCTCCACTGTATGTAGAATGACTCATGGAAGCCCTACAGGCACACTGTGCTTCCTGTTGATGTACAACACAAAGGTGAGCCCTGAAGTAAAAACCAACTTGATTTTCACACACATATGGTATATATGCTCATACTGGGCATGCTCACACACTTAAATTTAGCAAGTTTCAGTCAGCAACATACTGAATGGTCATACTGGGCATGCTCACACACTTAGGCCATGTCTGAGTACAACAATGGGCCACACATATCTGGTAGTTGCAGTTCTTACACCAGACACTTGTCACTATTCACCAATCCTGTCTTCTGCACACACTGATATGAAAACAGACCCATATAATATATTGGACACCTGTCATAATCAAACTATGTACTCCAAGTACTTAACTTGTTCAAAGGAAGTGAAAAACAAAAGAAGATCAATAATTCTCTGATCAGTATCATCAAGAAACAATGAGAACTCCTAACATTATCCAAGCCATGGTCAAAGAGTCCATAGAGAACAATGAAGCTTTCTTTCGCTATGTCATAAATATCAATGTAAACTCATATATGTTCTGAGTCAGTGCAAACTGTAAATTAATACATGTACATGACTGACATTGCCAACATCTTGTCAGACAGGTTCATACATATTTACCCCCTTCTCACTGTCAAAAGGGCCCATTATCATACCTGGAGATTGTGAAAACCCAGAAATCACATATACAATGGTTAAATAGCTCTTTCCAAACCTAAAAACACGGCATGTATGGGATAACATGGTTTCCCTGGCTGTGCCATATGTGAACTCCAAAACAAACAGACCCTGCACCTGAACAGTCTGTTGAGACTCACCGTCTGTACAGGATATGAAACTGTTGAATGGGTTACAGCAATGTTTGGCAGACTCCACGAGTGATGGTGTACAACAGACCATGGGAACTATTGTCTTATAAGCCTAATAAGCCTGATGTGCAAGGCCATGGAGTCCATCATTATGGAACTCATAAACAGAGCTATTGAGAGCCTACAAACACACAACCTTACCCATTTTGGTTTGGTCAGGGGCAGATCATGGTTTCTAAACCTGCTAGACAGTTTTCAAGGCAGTCACGCAGGACATGCATCAATGAAATGAGCTACACATGGCCTACATAGACCTTGAAAGCCCTTTTCCAACATCCCACACAAATGTTGTATCCACAAAATCAACAACCTGTGTATAAACACGTATGTCATCGGATGGATTGCCAACTGGGGCACAGATAGATCATACAAGGTAAGAATTGTGGTCTCCTGTTCAAGCTGGTAACAACTGCTGTCCCCCATGGCTCAGTCCTGGGACCACTCCTGTCTGGTGTATACTTTTCAGAAATACAGTCAAACACGAGGGCTATGTTTAGCAAGGTTTGTGGATGACTGCAAAAAGGTTGTCATAATCGATGTTTGGGACAACAGAGACATCCTTAAAAAGGGTCTCAGTCAGACAGATGTGGTGTCAAACTTATGAGCTCGAGCAACAGTCATACAAATACCACATAGGTGCCAACACCCTAAATATGGAGGTAATAATAAGGGATCTATGGACACATGTGGATAGTCATCACTACTTCCAGAAACACATTCACAAAGTGGTTAGAAAATCATGCTATATGTTTCCACAAACTGCCAAGGTCTTTGCATGTAGGTCAAAGGAGGTTTCCTCTACTCATCAGTCATCAGACCCATCATAGAGTACCACAACACACTTGCGATGAATCTGACTAGGCACCTTCAGCAGCTGGAAAGACCACTGACGTACCTCAACAAGAGCATTACTGGCCTCAAACAGTTGCCCCATGAAACAAGACTGAATTTAACTCAGTCTGTACTCTGTTGCATACTGTCTACTCAGGTGATCTCTGTCCAACAGATAGGTATCCAAAAACCAATAAGACTGGACACTGCTCGAATACCAACTCCTTCTGTTTATTAAAAATAGACATACAAGTGATGAGCGTTTTCAGGCCTCTGCCCTTCATCAGATAAAGCATCCCCCAAAAACCAAACATTTTAAAACAAGTACAAGCCAATAGAAAGTCAGTAAAAATCAGTAAAAAACCCGCCTGTTCTTAAGGGCGGGTCTCATAGGAATGACTTCATTAAGCCCAGGACTCCTGTGTGCCATAAACACAATTATCCATTTAGATTCAGCTAGCTCTGTTAATTGTTTAATGTCTCCCCCTCTTTTGTTCAACTTCACATTCACTATCACTTTAAACTTCCTATGAGACCCGCCCTTAAGAACATTCGAGCAGTGTTGATTAATGACTTTTTTGCCCCAGAGATCGCTACCCTCAAGCAGGAAATGGAACAGTTGCAATGCAGATTTGCATCTGAGTTCACAGACACTAGGAGTCTACAACGTTTGAAACAACTACATGGTTCCTTATTGGAAGAGGAGGAGAAGATTCGGATCCAGAAATTGGGCAAGCTGAAAAGAGACCATCATGACTTCGAACAAGGGAACATCTTTGTTTGGTCCAAATCAAGAACTCCTTTATCGTCGCGGGAAGATAGAAGGGGACCTGGTTCATACAACGGTGATGCTATTCAACGAAGTGGACGCTCGATGACATCATCTTCAGAAGCCGGAGGTGATATAGGTCCCACCACGGCAGTTGCGGCGCATGGAAGTACTCGCGCCACTTCAGTGTGTACGGATGGGGTTCTTGCTGCCTCCACTGATTCCATCAGTGCTCCCGTAGCTGTGGGAAATGCCGGCACCAGCATTGTGAGCATGGAGATGCAAGTACCGGGGTTTCATACACAAATGGTGTCCCGCGATGTATCCAAGGTTACTTCTTTGGGTGATGATGCTTCCATTTCCAGCAGGGAGGGGTCAGCAGTCATGCAGGAAGCTATTCCACAAGTTTCAACATGGGGAGATCCTATTCCCGCTGTGAGTTCCATCATTGAGGGCACTAAGGCACCATCTTGTGCCACTGTTTCGACGGATACTGGTTTTGTGTCTGAGGTGTTGGTTTGTGATCCGAGTGATTACAGGACTGGTGCCAGACCGAAAGACACACAGGGTTGTTTGAATTTTTTGGACAGACTGCCAGCACCTGTCAAGAAGAAAGGGGCATGGAATCGTTCCCGCAGCAAGGACAGGGTATACAACAAGAGGAGGAAGCTGCTGCACTGACTGTTAAGCAAGATACTGGCATTGTTTTTAACCTTTCATCTTACAGTTTATCTGAAGATGAGTGTTTTGTTTTAAATAAAGGGCTGACATTTGTGTCCAGTAGGGCCTGTGTATATAATGACATCATTATGGACCTTATGGTTTTTTGTCGTAGCTTAGTTTTGAAACAGATTTTTGGAGGATAACCGAGTATTACCATGCTAAGGCAGCCTAGCGGTTTTGTCCCCTTTCTCACCGCTATGAATTTATTCATTAATGCTTGTGAACAAGATCTGATGTGCTATTTTCAGGAGGGGACACACGGTAGATTCTATAATTTGAGTCCCACACAGAGACAAGCTCTATATGATCTTGGGAATAATGCAGATATTACTATCAAAATGGCTGACAAGGGGGGTGCTGTAGTGATACTGGACACCTCCTGGTATGAAAGTAAGTTGTTAGGATTGTTACAGAATGTTGATCATTACCCCAATTAATCCTTTAGCTGTGAAACGGGTTATAGATAGAGTACACAACAATTTACGGCTGTTTTGGATAGTAAATTGATTAGTGAAGATTTGTTTAAATTCCTTATGATAGAGAAGCCAGTGACACCTATATTCAAAGCTCTACCAAAAATACATAAATCAGAAACTGACCCACCTCTCAGACCCATAGTGTCTGGCAGAGAGGGGGTGACAGAAAAGCATTTCGATTTGGTTGGAGACGGAGTTAAGGCCATACCTAGTCAGATTGGATAGTGTGCTTTTAGATACAGGCCACTTTTTTAAATATTTATGGGCCTATAAATTGGATCAGTTTGATGGTGAGTTACTTATGGTAACTATGGACATTCAGAGCCTGTTTACTGTCATAGGCAATGATTATGGGATACGAGCCATTTCTGAACTTTTGCAGGTGTTAGGCATCACTACGCTGAAGATTGATACCATAGGAGGTTTGCTTGGTTTGGTACTGAATAATAATGTTTTTATAGGTGTGAATCAAGCATATAGGCAGGCACAGGGGATAGCCATGGGCACCCCCTGTGCCAACACCTATGCTAATCTTGTTTTGTCCTTCTGGGAGAGGAGTATGGTGTTGAATAACATGTCATGGAAAGATCATATCAAGATGTATAAGCGTTTTGTGGACGATATTTTTATTCTTTGGGATGGGGACGATAACTCTTTAGCTGATTTCGTCTCCTACCTACATACCACCACATCATTTTTGAGGTTCACGGTTAACAGCTCACGTACACAGATTGACTTTTTGGATGTCAGGGTACAGTTGACAGAAAATGGCTTTTCATCCAGTTTGTATAGAAAAGACTGCTGGAAGAATACCTTGCTTTCTTTTGATAGCATGCACCCTCGACACATATTTCCTAATATAATGCAGGGACAGGTTGCTAGGATTTCTAGAATCAGCAATGATGATGCATGCTTCGAGCAAGAGTTGGGGACCCTGAAGGACTGTTTTCATACCAGGGGTTATGATAGGAAATTGGTGAACAACAGGATGGAGTTTGGTAGAAATTACAGGAAGGATAGGTATAAACCATGGCTGAGAACCGTTGATACAGGCATAGGCTCACAACATGACAGGGCCAGTGGACATGATTCTAGGTTGACACTAACTTATGGCAGTAATATAGGTGATGTTTGTGCACTGATCAGAGGAATTGGAACATTTTAACTAGTGATGTAAGTTTGAAGGGTATGCTAGGTGATAAACCGATTTTTAGATATAAAAGAAATAAAAACTTGAAAGATTTACTTTGTAGGGATAAGACAAAGACCAGTATGGATAATCTGGCCATCACTAAACAGGGCACTTTTCCATGTGGGCTATGCAAGGCGTGTGCTTATGTAGATAGTAGGGGTGTTTTGTACATCCAGTGACTGGAAGATTGTTTGATTTGAAAGGAGAGCAACATGTAGAACCACTGATGTGGTTTATTTGGCTGAGTGTCAATCCTGCACAAGTTTTTATGTGGGCAAGACCAATTGTATGCTTAAAGTTAGGGTCTTGCAGCATCTCTCTTCGATTAGAAATGGAGACACACGCAATGCATTATATAGACACTTGGCAGCTCATCCTACACATAGTTTCAAGTTTAAAGTGATAGTGAATGTGAAGTTGAACAAAAGAGGGGGAGACATTAAACAATTAACAGAGCTAGCTGAATCTAAATGGATAATTGAGTTTATGGCACACAGGAGTCCTGGGCTTAATGAAGTCATTCCTATGAGACCCGCCCTTAAGAACAGGCGGGTTTTTTACTGATTTTTACTGACTTTCTATTGGCTTGCACTTGTTTTAAAATGTTTGGTTTTTGGGGGATGCTTTATCTGATGAAGGGCAGAGGCCCGAAAGCGCTCATCACTTGTATGTCTATTTTTAATAAACAGAAGGAGTTGGTATTCGAGCAGTGTCCAGTCTTATTGGTTTTTGGATATTTACTTTGGTTTATTTGACTGGACTTTGGTGAGGCACAGAACATTGTTTTGTTTTGTTTTTTCCAACAGATAGGTCCATGTCCAATGCAGAATGGATGTACATGTGCTATCTGAAGTAACCCCAAGCTCACTGTACTACATGCTCTAGGGATATCATCATCACAACAATAAATAGAACATGTTGGAGGGATACATTAATAACTCACAGACTTCTCTTATTTTTATTTATTTATTTTATTTTACATTTGTTGACCGGGCTAGTCTGGCTGGATACATGTCCATTTTCAGCAGAGGCCCAAGGAGAAAAGCTCCACTATATACCAGTGACTTACAATAAACAAAAATATACAAACATATAAGCAAATAAAGAAATATTCTCATGTAGTATAGTAACAATGCAGAAGCACTTTAACAAGAACTAAACAATAGTGAGGAATCATTATCCCATAATATTTGCAAGAGTAGAACTGCTATAAAATGAAAAAGAGAGAAAATAGTAACACTTAAAGAGTCTATAGATATTTACACTATTAACAAATTAGGATAAACATTTTGTGCCAGGGCACTAGTTTTAAGATAGAGATTTGCACAGTAGGGATCAGCATCTAGGTTAAATAAAAGGAGAGATGACAGGTTGCAGTAATATATCAAGTATAAGGAGAAAAGATAGTATAGGAAAATTAATAAGCAGGTGGGATGCTAGGTGCACTACACTGGAGGGATAGAAGTAGTGATAGAGGCAAGTAGAAGTGAATGGAGAGGACTGTAGAGAGGGATTGTTTGCTGAGCTCAGTCAGGATTAGAGCAGGGGCATAGCCAGTGGGATTTAAAATAGTTTCTTAGTTGCTTTGAAAAGGTGAGATGAGCCTAAAGTGGTCAGTTCTATGGGAAGTTTATTCCAGTATGAGCCAACAGCATTAGTAAATAAGGAGTCACCTGCTTTATTATGAGATTTGAGAGTGGCTACTAGAAGTTTGCTGACTGAGCGAAGGGAAGTAAGATTCTTGTATGGGGCAATGAGGTTATTAAGTATGGGTGTATTAGAGGGGTAATGGAGAATTTTATATATGATGACTAATTGATGTAGGAGAATTAGATTTTGAAGTTCAAGCCAGTTAAGGTTTTTGAGATTAAGACAATGGTGAGTACGAAATGGGGAACCTGTGGAAAACCTGGCAATACTATGGTAGGCTGTGGCAAGTTTCTGAAGGTTAGCTTTTGAAATGTTGATAAAAGATGAAGAGGCATATAATAGTGTAGAGATGAGATGAGTTTGGGCAAGAGCCACTCTGGTGGTTGCAGTAAGAAAGGGCTTAAGTCTATAGAGGGCACCTGTCTTTTTATTAACAGCCTTGATGGTTAGGTCAATGTGGCAGTCAAAGTTTAGTTGATTGTCTATTGTAATGCCTAGTAGTTTAGTGGAACAATCAGGTTTAATGATAGTGCCATTGTCAGACACAATGGAAAAGGAGATAGGGGCAGATTTAAGGGTTGGGGTGAAAAGTAGTAATTTGTTTTTTTTTGGGATTAAGGAGGAGACAGATACATTGGAACCATTTTTCTGCTGCCGTAAAGACTTTTTGGGTGGAAGAGTGAAGTTCTTCTGGAGATAAAGCAGAACAGATGAGAGTTGAATCATCAGCATACTGAATACAAGTGGATGTCGGGAGTGAAGTAGACAGGTTATTTATAAATATGGAGAAGAGAAGGGGACCTAAGATGGATCCCTGAGGGACACCGATAGTGATTGGGAGCTGAGAGGATATATGGCTGTCCCAGAGGACTGCTTGTTTTCTATCTTTCAAATAAGAGTCTTTCTCTTTCTTTGGAACAGGCTCCCTCCCAACCTACATTAAGCTGAGTCCCTCACCAACACTATTCCAGAGGAGCCTTGTTGAGTGTATGTGAAACTGAACTGTCACACCATGGATCACTTCATCGGCTTTACTACACAGAGGCCTAGGGAACTAACTCCATGGGTGGTGATAGCTGCACACTCTGGCCATACTAATATATGCCTTCAGGCAGATAGCCTATTACCTACCTATCCTATATATATATATATATATATATATATATATATATATATATATATATATATATATATATATATAGGGGGAACACAGTATAATAAGCCAAAGATGGATGGGCAGAGATGTGTGTAAGAGGGTGACCATGACAGGGAGCCATCCAGGACTGTCCCACCCAGCACACATCGCAATGGCACAAAAGACATGAGGTGCACATCTCACCCAGTGTACATAACAGCCACCAGTATCTGTAAGCATTACAGTGTATGTGGTCCATGTGCCTGCTGTACAACACGACGGTACAATGAAGTACACATCTACTATCTGTAGACATGTACCTGTCACATAGTCTACTACATACCTATGAACCTATCTTCAATAAGGCATATGTTAGCCTAGGCAAGTTGTGCAGCTTTCACCACCCCATTGGGTAGTCTCCCAAGCCCTTGTTCTAATAGTTAGTACCCTAAGCCCCTTTCTAGTGGGGCTGCTGATGTGATGGCTGGCATGAATTGTCTGTTTTCCATCCACTCATCAAGGTTCCTATTGAAGAGTGTCAGCGAGGGGCTCTGTCTGATGTACATTGGGACTCTGTTCCACAGTAAAGCAAGTGTCTGGGATGGTACTCTATCTCACCAGCATGTTGTATTCATTGTTGTGATGAGGTTCATATCCCTGGAGTATGTAGGGTGACTCAATTTTGTTATCTGTAGATGGAGCATGCTCAGCAGTTATGTGTTGGACATGGCTCTGTATGTTAGGCAGAGTGTGCCTCTGAGTAGGCGGTATGCAACGAAGAACAGATATAGTTTTACCAATTGTGTTGCATAACATAACTGTTTGAGGCCAGTAATCCTCTTGGTGAGGTACCTCTGTGGTCTCTACAGCTGCTAGATATGTGTAGTCGAGTACATCCAAAATGGTGCATTGTACTCAATGATGGGTCTGATGACTTAAGAGTAGAGGGCCACCACTACCTCTTCGGATCCTGATGCAAACCCTTTGTTGATTAGGTGGGCCACGTATGATTTCCCAATCACTTTGGCAACATGGTGGTCAATGGAAAGATGACTATCTATTTGTGTCCCCAAATCCCTTATTACCTTGTCAGTTTTAAGGGGGTAGCACCTATGTTGTAGTTTGTGTGTACTTTTTCACCAAAGGGGATCACTATGCATTGCTCCACATTGAGCTTGAGGCCATGATTCTGACAACACACATCTGTCTCATAGAGTCCCTTCTGTAGAATATTTGTGTCATCCGGGGAATCTATTATGGCAAACACTTTACAGTTCCCAGCAAACTTAGTCAACCACAACCTTCCTGTGCTGGCATGTACATTTGAGAAGTCTATATCAAACAGGAGGGACCCCAGGACTGAACCCTGGGGGCCACCAGTTGTTACCAGTGTAGAGTCTGACATGTAGCCAGCAACACTTAATTTCTGGAATCTATCTGTGAGCCAGTTTGCAATCTATCTTGTAATGTATGGATTCATGCCCAGGTTGGTGAATTCATCTATGATACCTGACTGGGGAATGGTGTCAAAGGCTGCAGTGAGGTATAGGTAGGCTGTGTTGAGCTCATTTCAATAATCTGTAGCCTGGGTAATGGTCTCAAAGAAATCCATCCAGTTCAGGAGGCATGATCTGCATATTATGAAGCCAAACTGGGTGTGCTCAACTGTGTGAAGGTTCACAATCTCTTTATTGTTGACTTCCATTATGATTGGCTCCATTGCCTTAAAGATCAGACTTGTCAGGTGCATAGAGCATGAATGGCAAGGGTTTTTTGTGGCCCCACCCCTGTGGAGTGTGAAGAATGTTGCTGTGCAACATTCTATGGGTACATATCCTGTACAGAGCATGTAGAGAGAGGTGTAGGTATCCTTATAGGTTCATAGGTTGGTACTAGGCTATTGGCCCTAAGGCCTATGCAAGCCTAGCCATAACAATTCCCTGGAAATTTTTTCCCACAATATTTACTTCTCTGGGCCCCTGTCTAGCAGGGTGACTGATATGATCCCCCGGGTGAATTTCCTATCTCCCATCCAATCATCAGGGTCCCTTTTGAAGAGGGCCAATGAGGTGCTCTGCTTGACATGTATGGGCAGTCTATTCCAGAGTATGGGGAGTCTCTAGGTCAGGAACCTATCCTTCCAGCATGTTTTGTTCATTGTGATGATAAGGTTTAGATCCCTGGAGCATGTGGCTCTGAGGGATTGGGATTTCTTTAAGTGGAGCATGTCCAACAGCTCAGGGTTTGACATGGCCTTGTATGTTAAGCAGAGATTGCCTCTGAGTAGACGATATACCACAGAGTATAGCTGGAGTTTTTTTAGATGGTCAGCATATGACATCTGCTTTAGGCCTGTGATTCTTTTAGTGAGGAATTTATGTGGCCTTTCCAGCTGTTGCAGATGTCTTGTGAGGTACATACTGAATGGGGCATTATACTCTATAATGGGTCTGATGAGGGGTGAGTACAGTGGGACAATGACCTCCTTTTTTCTGGATGAAAAGCCCTTAGTGATGAGGTGTGCCATGTAGAAGGATTTCCTGACTGTTGTGGCAATGTGGTTATCGAAAGTGAGACCACTGTCCACTTATGTCCCTAAGTCTCTCATCACACTTTCAATGTTTAGTGTCCTGCCACCTATGTGGTAGTTCATGGGTACATGTTTTTTTCCAAAGGGGATGACTATACATTTCTTGGCATTAAGCTTGAGCCCATGGCTCTGGCACCAGGCATCTGTTTCTGTAAGTCCCTTTTGTAGAATCTCCACATCATTTGGGGATTCAATAATGGCTCCCAGTTTGCAGTCATCTGCAAACTTTGTTAGCCAGAGTCCCTTAGTGCTGGCCTGTACTTCAGAGAAGTAGATGCCAAACAAGAGTGGTCCCAGGACTGAACCCTGAGGTACTCCACTTGTCACTTTTCTGGAGCTGGATTTGGAGTTGGCTACTTTTACAGTCTGGGTTCTGTTAGTAAGCCAGTTGGCAACCCATCGAGTGATGTAGGGATTTATGCCCAGCTTAGTAAGTTTATCTATGATTCCAGAGTAGGGGATGGTGTCAAAGGCCTTGGCGTGGTCCAGATAGGCTGTGTGGACCTCCTTACCCTCGTCCACAGCTCTGGAGACCGATTCGAAGAAGTCAATCATATTCAGGAGACAAGATCGGCCCTTCACAAACCCAAACTGGGTGGGGTCCAGTGTCTGGAGGTTGCCAATGTCTTTGTTTATAAGTTCCATGATAATGCGTTCCATGCCCTTGCAGATCAGGCTTGTCAGACTGATGGGACAGTTGTTCCCAGAATCCAAGGTGGATCCTCCCTTGTGGAGCAGGATAACTGTAGCTGTGCGCCACTCAGTGGGCACGAAGCCTGAGGTGAGGCTATGATTAAACATGACACTTAGGTGGGGTGCCAGTTCATTTTGTAGTTCATGTAGTACACAGCCTGGGATGTCATCTGGTCCCATGGATGCTGTATTCTTAGCTTTGGAGAGTGCTGTTTCTACCTGTGTGGCTGTGATTATCAGAATTTGGCAATCTTTTTGTATTGAGATGGGCCCTTTAGGGGGTGAAAGGGGAGTGAAGTTGGCACTAAATCGATCTGCCAGGATATTGGCAATATCCTTGAGATCAGTATATTTAATGCCATACTGTTGTAGCTCAGAGCAGATCTGAGCATTGCCATTTAGATTCTTGACATAACTATAGAATGCCTTGTGGTTGTCTTTGGAATCTTTGGCAATTTTATTTTCGTAACTAGCTTTTGAGGATTTTATGAGGGATCTCAGCTTCTTACTGAGGCTGTTGAAGGAGTTTTTTGCATCCTGGGATTTTCCTCTTTTCTGCAACAGTTTCTTCCTTCTGTTGTACAGTTTGTTTATAGCAGGGAACCACCAGATTGGCTGCCTTTTTTTGGAGAAGAGCATCTTGGTTTTATTTGGGATGGCACGATTCATGCACGAGTGGATGTGCTCGTATAGTGCCTTAGTGTAGGATTCTGCAATTGAACATCCAGATCCTGTCTGCATGGGTGTTGTGAAGTTTGTCACTTCTGACTTCAGTAGCATGAAGTTGGCTTTGGAGAAGTTTTTTAAGGAGGTTTCCTTACTGGGGGGTGGGGGTGGGATGTGGATGTCAAGGGTGATTTGCTTATGGTCAGACCTGACCAATGAGGGGGTGCCACTGGTGTGGAGCATCTATCTCCCATGTTGGTAATGATCAGGTCTAGGATATTGGAGCCCCTGGTGGGACAATGGATTAGTTGATCCAGGGCGTTGGAATTTATGAATTCCAAGAACCGTTGGGAAAAGGAGTTGGTACCTGAGTAGTTTTCCCAATTAATGGCAGGGTAGTTGAAATCACCTAGTATTAGGGTATTTGGTTGTATCTTAATATTTTCCGGTATGTTTAGGAAGGTGTAGTGAGAATCTTGGGGTATGGTGGGGGATCTGTAGCAAGCTACAATTTGGATTGCAGTCTTACCTAGTGTTAGTTGCACCTGGAGAATTTCAGATGCATTGTGTTGGGCAACTAGCCTGGAGGTGTGAATATCTTTGGTGAATATGGACACTCCTCCACCTTTAGTGTTTCGGTCTTGGTTTTGTGGCCGAAAAGTGTCGTAAGAATTGTAGCCTGATATTGCAGGGGTGCTCTCTGGAGCCTTGAACCATGTCTCAGTCACTGCACAGATATCGATGTTCTCCATTTTTAGGAGTGCCTCAAGAGAGTGCATTTTGAGGTTTAGACTTCTAGCATTGAATAGCATTACCTTCAGATTTTGCATGCTTGTATCTGTTACTGTGGTGGTTTTATCCTTTGAACCTTGCCTAAAAAAGGCACTATAGGGGTGGCAAGAGCTTTAGCCAGTAACCTGAATCGCCGGGGTGGCAGGTGTAGACCATCTCTGGCAAAGCATCGTGGTTTGTCAATCATGTCTTCCCAGGCAGACAAATACTGGATCCCCTTTGAATGACACCAGAAGCTTAGCCAATTGTTGAAGTCAATCATTTTGTCCTTATACTGTGGTATCATTCTGGGAGAAGGCAGGATGCTACTCAGGGCTAGGGTCATACCTGCATGGGTCACATGATCCAAGAGCTCTTCCATGTCTCTTTTCATGTAGTACAGGGAGGTACGTCTCAAGTCATTTACTCCAGCATGGACAATGACAGAGTGACTTGAGTGCATGCATTATGTGGTGGATCCTGGCACCCGACAGGCAGCTGACTGTAATTTTCTCCTTGTTCAGCCTGGTGAGTGGGACATCAGTGTGCCTGATTATAGAGTCACCTATGACTAAAGTGTTGGGTACATTGTCTTGCCTTAGGGGCTGTTGTTGGGTGGCACACTGGTGTTGTGAGCTATGTGTCACTTTGGTTGTGACTGGTGTTTGTTTGCTTCGCTCGGAGGTCCTTGTTGCTTGGGCTGGTTACTGTTAAGGGCCTCCGCATATGTGGGTTTAGTGTTGCTATGTGTGGGAGTTGATGGTGTGGGTTTTGAAGGGCTATGAGTTGCTAGAGATGTAATGCAGGTGTTAGCCTTCTCCTCTTGACTGTCTAGCACAGTCTTGACCGGAGAGAGTTTTGCTTCCAGTTTGGCTATGTAAGTGCATCTCTCACAGGTTGTAGTATTGGGTGGTAGGAGGAGAGGATTGTCTGTGTACATGAGGCAGTTGCCACATTGCCCCAGTATGCCCAGATTCACCAGATGGACAGGAGAAACCACAAGAAGCTGACCCTTGGACATGCCTGTTTAGGTGCTTTTTTGTAAGGTTTAAGAGCTTTTTTCCCTTACCTTTGCAAGGTACTTTGCAATTGTAGGCTGTTTAGTGCCTATGATTAATTTCTCCTTATTGACAAGAAGAGCTGAGTGCTTGTATCAGTTTCAGGCTTCCTAGTGCTTTGCAGCAGGTTCTAGAGCAAGTGCTAGTCACAGGGGTTCAGATTTTAGTGCTACTACTGAGAAACCAGCTAGTTTTGAT
This sequence comes from Protopterus annectens, assembly GCF_019279795.1. Lineage (NCBI taxonomy): Eukaryota > Metazoa > Chordata > Ceratodontiformes > Protopteridae > Protopterus > Protopterus annectens. The sequence goes on along the minus strand of NC_056741.1, from coordinate 570,717,527 downwards.
GGAAGTCTTGATGAATATGGATACACCCCACCCTATGTGCTATGATCCAGGTCCTGATGCTGGAAGGTATGGAATGAGTAGTATCCTGGTAGTGCCGGTGTGCTCTCTGGCGCCTTGAACTAGGTTTCTGTGACTGCACAGATATCAATATTCTCCATACTGAGATGTGCCTCGAGTGTGTGCATCTGGAGGCTGAGACTTCTGGCAATGAGTAGCATTTAGCTAATTTTGTTGTTATTTGTGTTGGTTATGGGGTTTGGTTTGTCCTGAGTGACCGGTGTTCCACACCTGAAGTCAACGCCTCATTGGTCCCATATGACCATATGCTAATTACCCTACATATCCACATTCTGGACCCAGCCCCCATTAAGGAAACCATGTTAAAAAATGTCTCCAAAGCCAACTTCTTGCTTCTTAAGACAGAAGTGCTGAACTTCAGGACACCCATGCAGATGGACAATACTGTTACGACTACTGAATCCTTCACAATTGCACTTTATAAGCACTAACATGAGTGCATGCATCGTGCTATCCCAAATTGAACCAAGATGCTATCCTCCAAGAAAGGAAAGCCAATCTGGTGGTCCCCTGCCATAAACAAACTGCACAACAGAAGGAAGAAACTGTTGCAAAAGAGAGTAAAATCCCATGAGTGGAGGAGCTCCCTGGTCAGCCTCAGGAAAAAGCTGAGATCCCTGATAAAATCCTTCAAAGCTAGTTTCTAAAACAAAGTCGACACTGATTCTAAAGGCAACCACAAAGCATTCTATAGCTATGTCAAGAATCTCAATGGCAACACTCAGATCTGCTCTGAGTTACAGCACAATGGCACTAAATATACAGACCCAACTGATATTGCCAACAGCCTGGCAGATAGGATCAGTACTAACCTTACCACCCTCTCACCCATGAAAGAGCACATCTCTATACTGGAAGAATGCAGCGTTGCTGTCATCATGGCTGCACAGGTAAAAACCACTCTCCAAAGCCAGGAACACAGCATCCATGGGACCAGATTACATCCCACATCTACACGAACTACAGAACGAATTGGCACCACACCTATGTACCATGTTCAATCATAGCCTCACCTCAGGCTTTGTGCCTGCTGAATGGCGCACAGCGACAGTTATCCCACTACACAAGGGGGGAGCCACCAGGGACCCCGGGAACTAGCACCCCATTAGCCTGATGAGCCTGGTCTGCAAGGCCATGGAACGTATCATCATGGAACTTATAAACAAAGACATTGGTAATCTCCAACCTCTGGACCACAACCATTTTGGGTTTGTAAAAGGCAGATCATGTCTCCTAAACCTGATAGACTTCTTTGAAGCAGTCACCAAAGCCATAGACAAGGGTAGGGTGGTTCACACAGCCTATCTAGGTCTTGCCACGGCTTTCGACACCATCCCCCACTCTGGAATTATGGATAAACCCACTAAACTAGGTATAAATCCCTATGTCACAAGATGGGTTGCCAACTGGCTCACTGACACAACCCACACTGTGAAAGCAGCAGACTCCAAGTCTGACTTCAGACCAGTGACAAGTTGAGTACCACAGGGTTCAGTCCTGGGTCCTGTCCTGTTTGGTATCTACTTCCCTGAACTACAGGTTAACTTGGAAGGTCTCTGGCTAATGAAGTTCCCAGATGACTGCAAACTAGGAGCCAAAATCGAGACTACTAATGATGTGGACATCCTACAAAAGGGCCTCACTGAGACAGATCCCTACTGTCAAAGTCATGGGCTCATGCTCAATGCCAAAAGGTGCATTGACATCCCCTTTGGTAAAAACACTGTACCCATGAACTACAACATAGGTGGTAGTATAACACCGAAAGTGTGATAAGAGACCTTGGGACACAGGTGGACAGTAGACTCTCCTTTGATAATCACATCGCCACAGTAGTCAGGAAATCCTTCTACGTGGCACACCTCATCACAAAAGGTGTCTCATGCATAATAAACAAGGTCATTGTTCCCCTCTATTCATCACTCATTAGATCCATTATAGAGTACAATGCCCCTTTTGCTATGTACCTCACAAGACATCTACAACAACTGGAAAGCCTGCAGAAATACCTCACAAAGAGGATTAGCAGCCTCAAATACATGCCATACATAGACAGTCTCAAAACACTACAGCTTTACTCTGTCGCATATCGCCTATTCAGAGGTGATCTCTGCCTAACATATAAAGCTATGTCAAACACAGAGCTGTTGGACATGCTCCACTTAAAAAAATCCCAATCCCTCCGAGCGTCGGCCCCAAAACCCAGACTGAAATACAAAAGGAGGGGGTGTATCCATTTTCATAAAGGATACCCACACCTCCAGGTTAGTGGCACAGCACGAGGCCTTGGAGACCATGCAAGTGCAACTAACATTGGGCAAAGCTGCTTATCAGATCGTAGCCTGCTACAGATCACATACTTTGTCTCAGGACCCTCACTCAGTATTCCTGAGAACACTGGGAAATATAAAGGTCCTACCAAACATCATGATATGAGATTTCAACTACCCAAACATTGACTGGGAGAATTACTCGAGTACAAAGTCCTTTGCCCAATGCTTCCTAGAGTTTATAAACTCAAACGGCCTGGAACAGCTGGTCACCATGCCCACTAGAGGTGACAACATACTGGACCTGATCATCACCAACATGGGGGATCAGTGCTCCACACCAGAGGTAATCCTCTCGCTGGTAATATCAGATCATGAAGTAATCACACTGGACATCCACATACCAATCCCCCCCCCCCAGTCAACTAAACCACTGTGAAAAACTTTTCAAAAGCAAACTTCACACTTCTCAAGACCGAAGTGGAAAGTTTTAAAGCCCCCTTGCTACAGGATAATGCTATCCAATCTGCAGAATCCTTTACAAGTGCATTCTATGAGCATCTACAGGGATGCATGGATCGAGCCATCCCATTTAAAACCAAGACTCACTCCTCCAAAAAGAAGAAACCAATCTGGTGGTCCTTGCCCATAAATAAGCTATACAACAGAAGGAGGAAACTAACACATGATAGAGCAAAATTCCCAAAAGGAAAGGCATCACTGATCATTATTAGCAAGAAACTACAATCGCTCATAAAATAATCCAAGTCTAGTTTCTAAAGAAAAATTGCCAAGGAATCTAAAGATAACCACAAAGCCTTCTTTAGCTATATCAAACATTTAGGTGGCAACTCTCAGATATGCTTTCAGCTACTGCAAAATGGCAAAAAACACACTGAACCAACTGACATTGCCAACATCCTGGTGGACAAGTTCAGTGCAAACGTCAACCCCCCTCACCCCCAAAAGGGCCCGTGTCCATCCCAAAAGAATGCAGAGCCCCAGACTTCATGGACATGCAGGTAAAAACTGCCTTCTCCAAAGCTAAGAAGACAGCATCAATGGGACTGGATGGTGACCAAGGCTGTGTCTTACACAAGCTCCAAAAGGAACTAAACCCTCACCTACATTCACTGTTCATACTCAACCTTACCACAGGCTATGTACCCAAAGAGTGGAGTACAGCAACAGTCATCCCGCTCCACAAAGGTGGTGCCACAGCAGAACCTGGGAACTATCGCCCTATAAGCCTGACCACCCTGGTCTGCAAAGCTATGGAGCGAATTATCATGGAACTCATATACAGAGACATTGGAAACCTCCAGATACTGGACCCTTCCCAATTTGGCTTTGTTAAAGGCAGATCCTGCCTCCTAAACCTAGTTGACTTCTTTGAAACAGTTACCAAGGCCATAGATGAAGGAAGGTAGTCCACACAGCCTACCTGGACCTCACTAAGGCCTTTGACACCATTCCCCACTCTGGCATCATAGACAAGCTTACCAGCTTGAACATTAACCCCTATGTCACGAGATGGATGGTCAACTGGCTCATGGATAGAACACACATGGTCAGAGTTGCAGGTGCCATGTCCGACTCTAAACCAGTCACAAGTGGCATCCCACAGGTCTCAGTCCTAGGACCCCTCCAGTTCAGTATATACTTCTCTGAGGTACAGGCAAGCATGGGAGGACTATGGCTGATCAAGTTCCCAGATGACTGTAAACTGGGGGCCATAATTGACTCTGTGGCTGACACAGACATCCTCCAGAAGGGTCTTACAGAGACAGATACCTGGTGTCAAAACCATGGCCTCAAGCTGAATGCCAACAAATGCATAGTCATCCCCTTTGGAAAAAACAAAGTGCCCATGAATTACCACAAAGGTGGTAATCCACTAGGTATGGAAAATGTAATTAGGGACCTCGGGACCCAGGTAGATAGTAACCTCTCCTTTGATAATCACATTGGCAAAGTGGTTCGATATACCTTCTATGTAGCCCACCTAATCACGAAAGGGTTCACCTCTAGATCAAGAGAGGTCATTGTGCCCCTCTACTCATCACTCATTAGGCCCATAATAGAGTACAATGCCCCATTTGATATGTACTTTAATTGGCACATGCAACAGCTGATAAGACCACAGAAGTACTTCACCAAGAGGATCATGGGCCTCAAAGAGATGCCCTATTCAGCTCGACTAAAGAAACTCCAGCTCTACTCGGTTGCTTACTGCCTGCTCAGAGGTGATCTATGCCTGACGTATAAGGCCATGTCCAACTCGGAATTAATGGACATGCTCCACCTCAAAAAAAACAACTCTCTTAGAGCCACATGCTCCAGTGAATTAAACCTCAGCAAAGCAATAAACAGGACATGCTGGAGGGATAGATTCCTGTCCCAGAAACTTCCCTCACTCTGGAATAGAATCCCAGTTGATGTTAGGCAGAGCCCCTTGCAGACTCTCTTCAAGAAGAATCTTGATGAGTGGATGGGAAATTGTAAATTTACCCCTGGGATCACTTCAGTGACCCTGCTAGACAGAGGCCTAGGAAACTAATTTAAAAGGGAGGCAAAAGCCAACACATTCTGGCTAGGCTTATAAATGCCCTTGGGCAGATAGCCTAGAACCTACCTATGAACCTATGAACCTACATGCTCTAGGGACCTAAACCTTCTCATCACAATAAACAGAACATGCCAGAGGGATAGATTCCTGTCCCACAGACTTCACATACTCCAGAATAAATTACCTATCTATATCAAACAAAGCTCCTCATTAGCACTCTTCAAGGAAAATCTTGATTATTGGATGGGAAATAGGAAATTCACCCTGGGGATCACTTCTGTGTCTCTGCATGACAGTGGCACAGGAAAATAAATTTCTTGGGTGGCAAAAGCCAGGGTACCTTTTTGGCTGGCCTTGTATAGGCCTCAGGGTCGATAGACTAGTACCTACCTATGAACTTATGAACCTTTGAGCCTTGCCTAAAAAAGGTAATATGGGGACAGCACGAGCCTTGGCCAGTATTTAGAAGCATAGGTGTGACAGGTGCAAACCATCTGTAGTGAAGCAACAAGGCTTGTCTATCATGTTATCACAGGCAGACAGAGACTGGATCCCCTTTGAATGATACCAGAAGCTCAGCCAATTGTTGACGTTTAACATCTTTCTGTTATATCGCAGTACCATGTAGGTGAAGGTAAGATGCTACTCAAGGTTTGACCCTGTGTGTGCCAGCATGTGGTGCATCAACCCATATATGATATGGTCATGGCCTATGCATACAATACACCCACAATACACCTAGCATGATAAGCCTGCTGAGGTTAGCCAATGTAAAAAAAAAGTTTGTGCAAACTGTCAGCAAGTAATGTTTGTATTGCACCCTGTAACTCCATATTGCTTGCTGAAGTGTAAAGACATACTTAGTTTGGATTAAGAACACCGCACTTGCCAACTGTGTGTGTGTGTGTGTGTGTGTGTGTGTGTGTGTGTGTGTGTGTGTGTGTGTGTGTGTGTGTGTGTGTGTGTGTGTGTGTGTGTGTGTGTGTGTGTGTGTGTCTCCCTGGGGAGGAGCAACCTTTTTTGGAGACTACTCAAACACCTTAAAAGTGGTATACTCATCTTTGTCAAGTCCGATGATGTCACCATCCTACAAATATACCTGTGGAAAGGTGCAATCCCAGTAATGTGTATGGCGTGTCATGTAAATGCGTACTGCTGTAATATCATAATGCAGTTTGGTAGGGGTTTGAATCCTGCACTTGTTAACTGTGTGCGTGTCTCCCTGGGGAAGAGCAACCTTTTTGGAGACTATTCAAACACCTTAGAAGTGGTATAATCATCTTTAAGTCCGATGATGTCACCATCCTACAAATATACCTGGGAAAGATAAAATCCCAGTAATGTGTGTAGTGCGTCATGTAAATATGTACTACTGTAGTGTCATAATGTAGTTTGGTAGTGGTTGGAATCCTGCACTTGCCAACTGTGTGTGTCCCCCTGGGGAAAAGCCGCCTTTTTGGAGACTACTCAAACACCTTAAAAGTGGTATACTCATCTTTGTCAAGTCCAATGATGTCACCATCCTACAAATATACCTGTGGAAAAGTGAAACCCTAGTAATGTGTATAGTGCATCATGTAAATACATATTGCTATAGTATCATAAGATAGGTAGAGACTTGAATCCTGCACTTACCAACTGTGTGTGTGTGTGTCTCCCTGGAGAGCAGCAACCTTTTTGGAGACTACTCAAACACCTTAGAAGTGGTATACTCATCTTTGTCAAGTCCGATGATGTCACCATCCTACAAATATACCTGTGGAAAGGTGAAATCCCAGTAATGTGTTTAGCGCGTCGTGTAAATGCGTACTACTGCAGTATCATAATGTAGTTAGGAAAGAGTTTGAATCGCTCACATGCTGACTGTGTGTATCTGTGCTCCAGGTGTGTGACACCGTTGGCCAATGTGGAGTGGGTTTTGATTTTTTTTTAGTGTATGACATATTACAGTGACAACTGTATGTGCATTACACATGTAAGGTAGCTGTGGGGCAAATCCATATGCATACATGTGACCTCAAGTATTTCATAGGTGGGTGCACTGCTATCTCCATGAACACATGTATTATCTTTGCCAGAGCATGCTGGCACTTTCCAGACCTTAGGTCACTTCTGTATGCTTGTGACAAGCTTAGCCACTGCAGTGATCCCTGGGCTACGGCTTCCATTTCACATCCACTCATCACGGTTTCTATTGAAGAGTGTGAGTGAGGGTTTATGCTTGAGGTATATTTGAAACCTGTTCCAAAGCATGCAAAGTCTGGCAAAGATGAATAATCATTATAGGTGTGCAACAACGTCTGTGGATTTGCATGCAAACCCTTTATTGCTTATGTGCTCCACAGAGGGATTTCCAAAACCCTTTGGTAATGTGATTATCAAAGGAGAGATAACTTAACACATGGCTCTATGTATACATTAGTACCTGTTCCACATTTTGGGGGATACTACCTATGTGCTACTCTGTGGATACTTTGTTTTCTAAAAGTGGATAACTATGCTTTCTTAGGCTTATAGCTTTACAGTATGAGTTTGACACCAGGTATCTATCTGTATGATACCCTTTTGGAGGATGTGTGTGTCATCTGGAGAATAAAGTATAGCCCACAATATGCATTTTCATCAAACGTGGGCAGATATATCCCTACTACGTTTGCTTGTACCTAAGAAAGCTATATGCCAAACAGGAGTTGTCCCAGGACTGAGTGCAGGTGAATACCACTTGTTACTGGCATAGAATAGTACATGGAGGCTGCAAATGTTACTGTGTGTCATCTGTGCGTCAGTTTTCAAGCCATCATCTAACAATCATTTACGGTCAGTCTGTTGAGGTTATGTCTAATAATAGTATGTAGGATGGGTATGATTTGCTGGTGAGCTATAGCTTGGCTTTGTTGACCTCCCCTCCCTCACCTATAGCCTTGTTGACTGGCTTAAAGTCTACTAGGTGTAGGAGCCATGATCTGGCCTTTAGAGAACCTAAGTGGGTATGGTGCAGTGTTTGCAGGTTTGTAATGTCTCTGTTAATGAGTTCCATAATGCTGTGCTCCATAGCCTTCCAGATAACATTGGTCTGCCTTATAGGGTGAGAGTTAAGGTAACAGGAAAAGAGGAATGCCAAAGATGAGTTTTATGGCTGTGTTGAGAGAGGACATGCAGGTGGATGGTGTGACAGTGCAAGATGCAGAGGGCAGGAAGACATGGAAACAGATGATGTACTATGGTGACCGCTAATGGGAGCACCAGAAAGGAGAAGAAGATGTTGTAGCTCAACACTTGTTGACTGTGAACACCATTACCGTACGTCATTCCACATGTATGTAACCTGTATAGAGGCTCCATCTGGACAGAGCGTTTAGGTGAGTGGTGACTTCATATGTCAGCTTGTGTATGACACAGCCAGGGACACTGTCCAGTACCATTGCCACTGTGGTGTGGACCTTGTTAAAGAGATGTTTTAACTAGAGTGTCTGTGAATCATCAGGTATTATGTTCTGCAGGTCTGGAAATGTGGCCCTTGTATAGCGACAGGGTGGTGAAATCCACATTCAAACTGTCTGACAAGGAATTGGTAATGTCAGTCAGATAAGTGTACATTTTTACCATTTACATTAACTGTGACCCAATCTGAGATTTCCCCTGTAGATTATGAACAACAGTAAAGAAAGCTTTAGTGTTGTCTTTGGAATCGTTGCCATTTTGTATTTTGAAGCTTGCCTTGTATGTTTATTGAGGGATTGAATTTTCCCAATGATACTGACCAGAGAGTTTATCCCTTCTTGGTATGTAACTCATTTTTGGTATAACATCACACCTTCTATTATATATTTAGTTTATGGCAGGGGTCCATGAGACTAATGCACTTTTACTGTATAAGTGAGAATTTCTTGTGTTTGTGATAGCACAGTCCATGCAACTCTGTAGGTGAACAGTGTGTATTAATACAGGATTATGCAGCTGGGACAGTGTTAACCTTAGTCATTCAAACCAATGACAGATAGTAACAACAGCATCACTCACAGCACAGTGTCAACCTGTGTCATACATACACATGCGTACTCAAGTTCCAAAATGTGCGTAGTACAATGCATACTGGCCACCAATAGAAGCTATGGAGTGTTAACACTGGCCAATACAGGGCATGTCACCCTGCCCATGTGTCCAATATGCATGTACATTCAGACAGTGCACCTCCACCATGTTCACAAATGTACGCCTGCAAACCTGTGCTGCACACACCCCATACTTACTGTCCACTGTATAACACATGCTGACACAACTACACACATCAGCCAAGTGGCACATGGGCAAACAAAACACAATTGGAATATACACTGGTGTAAACAATACAGCATTGCTAATTACAGCTTTAATGCATCATGCCTGCTCAGCTACACCTTCAAGAATATCATTACACTTTACTGCTGACAACATGCTACACATTCAACCATTGCTATACTTTATCAAAGTCACCCTGTGCATCAGCACCATGTTAGCCTGTTCCTGCATCAATGTTACAGATGACAGGAGGTGGCACAGGTTTCATCATATGCACAGGGTGTGTTGTTGGTTTGCCAGAGGCCTACACTGAGCCATACAATCGACATGTGTGTGTGAGTGTGTGTGTGAGGGCCATGAGTACTGTTATGGGCCAATGTTGATGTAATGTGTGCAGGTATGTGTTTGCCGTAGGTTTCTGGTTTATGTGTGTGTCGGCATGCACACAGTTCCACCATGTGGCTGCCATATACAGGGATTTGTGGGACAGCTGCAGACTGCACCTGGCAGGCTTTACAGATCACCGTCTCTGGCCATGGATATGGAACCTGTGCCTGGCAGGGGTGCTACAGACAGTATCAGGTACTAATCCAGACTGGGTACTATCCAAAGAGGTTGACATATGGCCACTGGATCCAGGTCCCTGCTGGGAATGGCCAGAGCCACGTGCACGTGGTCTTCTAGGACAGTCTATGGACAGCCCCCCTAACATTGCTGGGGCTGGGGCTGGGAGTGGCTGTGACTTGCTGGACGTCCATGGCGACCTCCAGCTGCTGATGTTGCTGGCATACGTCAACGTCAACATCTCAACCATCCCGCACTGTCCTGACACATGGACATGACATTGTGGAGGATATTCAATGTCTCACCCCAACGTCTATCAATGACCTCAGTGTAATTACGTATGGCACCTGTTAGGTCATGGATACTGTCATTTACAGAGGTGTTATGAGCCCTCTGTGTCCTTAGTCCCTGTCTGGTGTACTGCTCCATTTGTGCCTGTGCCTCCATGACAGCCTGGAACATGCGTGTGGTTGAAAGAGTTGTGGCACGTCTGCTAGGAGCATGATGACCAGCAGTGCTCTGATGAGAACCCCTGGGCATCTGCCTATGTGGTACCATTCCAGACATCTGGCTATGGCTGCTGTGTCCTGATACATGTGCCATAGATACCACACTGTCCTGGCCAGTGCCAACCATACACTGTCCCTCAGCTAAGGGCAATGGTGATGATGGATGTACAGGCAGTATGACTGTGTGCATGGATGGGGTGGAGACTTGTGTACTGTCAATTGGTGGCCCAACAACAGACCCTGACAAACCTGCCTGTGCCTCAACACACCTATCCTCATGATCACTGTCTGCCTCAGTCACATCAGTTTCCCTGCTGTACTGAACCAGCCCCACCTCAGCACCTGTGAGAAGAAAACAGGAAACACACTTTAAGACCTGAACATGATGTCAGACCACATGCACACATGCACATGCACACATGTGCATGTGCACACATGCACATGTACACATGCACCAATGCACACATGCACACATGCACATGCACACATGCACATGCACACACAAATACACTCCTCCTAAAGCAGACACACACACACACACACACACACACACACACACACACACACACACACCAGCAATCTCAGAACATACACAATAGCAGGTGATGGTGGGGTACAGTATCACAAGCAAAACAGTAATATCACACATGCCAGCATGCAGGACATGTGTTGCTCAACAGCATGCAGTGCAAGTGTAGACAGCCCTTGTTACTAACTGTATACATGGCTTTGATGCATATACTGTGCACCATAACTCACATACCATGGCTGGATGCGTATCTGTGTGTCAGATAGGTATCCAATGCTGATTACAGCCTCTGTGTCTTTAGCAAATAATTGTGGACACAGTTTTAGCACATGCATGATGAGTATTCACACAACATCATCAGTGGTGCATGTATAATTGATGGAATACCATTTGTCCACATACCCAATGTACAGTAGTTATGGTGAGTGTAGATCATATTGTGGACATGCCAGTCTCATCCATGACATGGCATGCTAAAACACAACTGCATATTTAAACATCACACATACCCAATGTGTGTCATATGACCTAGCCACTCAATAGCATCACAAGACATATATGTGTCAGTTGTGCAAATGGTGATTGGTATGCATATTGTTTAGAGGTGCATATGTTTGCACACACACAGCATTGAGGTGTATAGCAATGAAAGCTATGTGTAGTACTGTGGTTACAATAACTGGATGGGGTATAGTACCAAAGGCCATCATCATGAAGCATCATGTGGTCACTCAAGGCTACAAATGTTTCCCAAACCAGCACTAATCATGCTGTACCAGAACTGTACTACCTTGGCTACATTCACCATTTCACAACCAGTTGTTACATGGGTTTGTAAGGAGGCCAATAAGAAGCATTCCCTGACATGAATGTGTAGTGTGTTGCAGAGTGTTTAAATGCCCCATGATAGGCCTCTATCCCTCAGGTATATTATGTGTAATGTGTGGATGAGATTTTGGATACTGGAGTGTGTCTTTACAGAGGGTTTGTGAATACTTAATGTGTAGCATGTTAAAACATAGTTGTGTATGTTATGTGCATGATGAGTATCAACTTTGCCTATCCAATGGTCACTACAGTGTAGCCACATGTGTTTGAGATGGCCTGGGTATTGCATGTGTTTGAGGCAGCTAATCACATTAGTGAGATGTGCGTGGTCTTACACCAAACATGCACAGCATGCATTATGGGTAGGTGTGTTACATGTGTACATGGCCTACACCTTAAATATGACATGCATGTTTTATTTACAATAATAAATGTAGAACACACTCACCAGCATCTGTCTGCTGCCTTGATATCACCCCAGAGGGACTTACATAGAGATGTGACAGTTTGTCAATGGCTACAACTGTGGCATTGCTACTGTGTGTTTGCAATCTTACAGTAGAACAATAGTTTACATTCACAGGCCTACAGATTATGTTCCAAATGATCAGTATTGCACAACAGGCTCCACATCTTCTAACTACACACTCCACATCTCACATATGCATGATCTACCAATACAGATAACAGTAGTCTACAGATATGCTATGTTACCTGCATGCTCCATGTGTGCTTGTTGGGTGGCTCCAACCTCCATCATGGTGTATGTCTGCTGCTGTTGTTGTTGGGCAGGTACCACGAGTCTCAGGAGCAGCTCCTCCACTCTGGTGAGGGGGGGATGGATATTAACACCACTTCCTGTTGCAAGCTGTTGTCTCTGCACATCAAAAGCATGCTTACGGACATGTCTGAGTAGATCACTGCAGTGGTGTCGTACCTGCTCATATGTCTGGTTATGAAGGCCTACCTCATTTACCCTCCAGACAACATCTTGCCACATTGCAGTACGCTCCTGCTGGTTCTGGCTGGTTCGTGAGAACATTAGACTGTAGTGATGAATCATACAGCTAGTAATAGGTTCATAGGTTCATACTAGGCTACCTGCCCTAGGGCATTTATAAGCCTAGCCAGAATGTGTTTGGCTTTCGCCACCCATTTTAAATTTATTTTGCTATGCCCTTTTTCAAGATTAGTATACTGTGCCTCTGTCTAACAGTGACACAGAAGTGATACCCTGGGACAAACCTATGATCTCCCCATCCACTCATCAAGATTCCTCTTGAAGAGAGTCAATGAGGGACTCTGCCTAACCTGGGCTGGGATTTTATTCCAGAGTGAAGGGAGCCTCTGGGTTATGAATCTGTCCCTCAGCATGTCCTATTTATTTCAGTGCTGAGGTTTAAGTCTCTCGGCGTGTAGCTCGATGGGATTGGGTTTTCTGAGGTGCAGCATGTCCATTAATTCTGGGTTGGACATGGCTTTGTATGTCAGGCACAGATCGCCTCTGAACAGGCGGTATGCCACTGAGTAGAGCTGGAGTTTCTTTAACCGGGCAGTATATGGCATCTGTTTGAGCCCTTTGATCCTCTTGGTGAGGTACTTTTGGGGTCTTTCCAGTTGCTGCAGGTGTCTGGTAAGGTACATCCCAAAAGGGGCATTGTACTCAATTATGGGCCTGATGAGGGATGAGTAAAGAGGCACGATGACCTCCCTTGATTTAGATGTGAATCCTTCATGATTAGGTGGGCTATATAAAATGTTTTTCTAACCACTTTGGCAATGGTTGTCAAATGAGAGATTGCTATCAACTTGGGTCCCCAGGTCCCTAATTACTTCTTCTGTACTTAATGGATTATCACCTATGTGGTAATTTGTGGGCACATTCGTTTTGCCAAAGGGATGACTATACACTTTTTGGCATTTACCTTGAACCATGGCTCTGGCACCAGTTGTCTGTTTCTATGAGAGGCCCTTTTGGAGGATGCTTGTGTCGACTGGAGAGTCGTTATATGCCCAGTTTGCAGTCATCTGCGAACTTGGTCAGCCGCAGTCCTTCTGTGTTGGCTTGTACCGCCGGGAAATATATATCGAACAAGAGGTCCCAGGACTGAACCTTGTGGGACGCCACTTGTAACTGGTTTGGAGTCTGACATGGCTCCAGCAATTCTAACCATGTGGGTTCTGTCCTTGAGCCAGTTTGCAATCCATCTAGTGACATAGGGTTTTATATTTAAGCTGGTGAGCTTATCTATAATGCCCGAGTGGGGTATTGTATCGAAGGCTTTTGCGATGATCTCATCTTCAGCACTACTATAGCTGGGATTTCTGTGATGTGCCATGATCCCTGGAAGGCATAAAGACAAAATATGTCTGAGCAAGTCATATGGCACATTTAACATTATACAGTACAGATATCAATGAACTGCCATATATAGCAACCTATTAGCTAACTGAGAGTGAAACACTTTTATTACCACTTATCACTGCTCACCCCACAACTGCTTGAAAGTGCCTGACTCACTCTATTTATTGAACCATGTTCTGCACAGCAACAAAATAAAATCACTATATAAGACTATACAAGAGTACCTGGCACACTGTATGCAACACAAAGCACCACCTAGCCAAATATACATCACGCTGATGTGTAAAGAAATATGTCATCCATTACAATGAGTGTAAGGTCCAGTAAATGTATTACTATTATACCACACAACTTGTTAATGGCAAAGCCGTGGCCAAAATATGTGAACAATTGGGAATATAGGTCGCATACTGCTGTAGTCCACTATAAATGTTGCTAGATACACAGTTATATGTTTTACCACACATATGACAGAGGACATGTTACAGACATACCCACACACACATCAGACATAATTACAGGACACAAAGGTATGGCAACCCAGATAAGCTTTACATGTGTACTATACAGTACTGTGTGCCAGTACTTACAAAACCTTAATCTTGAGGAATGTAATCTGTGATGAATACAGGGACCACACAAAACAGTGGATGCAAGCAATGTGGACATACACCATACTTTGCTGTACAGGCCCAGAGCTTCAAGTAGTACTACAGTACACACAGGATTTGGATTCAACATCAATACCAATCAATAATCATAGATGTAGTGCTTTAGCCTCCAATGACACACCCCAGTTAAAACCAAGGGACTTAATCACACTGTATGCCATAGCACTTTTTCTGCCTAGCAACACAATACACAGCTTTTGCTGGGATCAAAGCAAGGACCCATAATACCATGACATAAACAGTTTCCCACTAAGCTATCCCTCAAATACATATCTTTGACGTATTCACAAACACATTGAGCATCACAGTCAGTCAACAGTACAGAGAATCTATTGCAACAAGTAGATGTAGGTGTGTATGAGTATATATGACTCTCTCTCTCTCTCTCTCTCTCTGTATATATATATATATATATATATATATGTATATATATATATACATATATATGTAGACACATATACATTTCACCTTTCATAGTGGGAATATCAATTATACAAAGGATGAGAGGTGTACAGTAATGTAATAATATCGCACAATCTTGTGATAAATCCATTGAAAGTGTTCACAGCCCAGGTAGCTTTAGCAGGCCTCACTGGCTTCAACATTGCAAACTGAACAAACCATCCACACTGTTTAACCACCACATGTCATATACCAGCACTGTATGCTGTCTTGTTTGTTACACACTAAAACCTACATACAAATATGTGCATACTAGCCTTCACCAACATATATATCTCCACCCTTCATAAACAGTTGCAATATGTCCCCTGCTCTATGCACATATACAGATGTGAATATATATGACACATATATATTTCTCCGTATGTGTGTGGCATACACAGACAAGGTCCACACTGTTTTAAGTCCCTGGACCTCACAGCTGAACTGTTGAGCCTTGCTGCAACATAAACAGGTGTCACATGTGAACACACACTAACATTAGAGGGAGTATATATAGCTACAAATGCTAGATAAGCATACTAGACTGCTACAGCAGTTGCCAATGCTAAGCTACACTTTAATATGGCTATCATGCATGTGTTGTTCTGTCACACCCATGTTTATATAATGGCAGTGCTAATCCCCCCAACAGCCATTGGCCACACTATTGTACAGAACACAGATAACATGGATCAGTTCTTTGACATTTAATGCTGAGCTACACATTTCATAGGTATGTCCCACTACCCACAGGTACACACTGTATTGTCCATAGCAGTAGTTAAGCAGGGCATCTGTGCATAGATAAGTATTGCTGCCACATATGAATGGTTCACATTATGTAGACTACTCTTCGAAAACATCTGCTACATGCCAGTAAATACATATGTGTCACATACCTTTCCTTTGTATGATTTGATATTATTTATTTTTCTTTTTCCTTTTTTCTCTCTCTCTCTCTCTCTCTCTCTGTCTCTCTCTCTCTGTCAGTCTGTGCAATAGAGTGATTGAGTTTGTTGGCAGCGATTGCAGCCTGCTTTTGTAGATACTTGCACATGAGCATGTGATGACCTCTGCACCAATTAGTGGCCACCATTTGCTAATTGCATGCAGCCTGCTGTGTAGTAATTGCAGTAATCACTGTCATAGCAACCAAGTACTATACATTTCTAACTCAGGTAGGCGTGGCCCTTTCAGCTTTCCAAGATGGAGATCATTGTTTAAGACAGAAGGTTGGTATAGTTCTTATATCAGAAGTCAGGGGTGTAGCCAGTGATTTACATTTTGTACTCAGACCTAAATGTTGCTGCTTCCAGTACACACTTGTCAGTGTAGAAATGTACTCACCCCTCAAAATGCTAACACAAGATACATGGGAGGATGTACTTTCTTTTCAAATTTTACAATTAACTGCCATACAAAGCTAGTTATTGAGATGTATTCCTTTGGCACAAGAATTTTTGTGAACTGCTATACTGTGAATATTTATTTACTCAGTTCTAAACAGTTTGTGCTTTTTTAGTGTTGACATTAGCACAAGCTGCTCAGAAAAACTGGACACATTTCAGTACTGTGAGTATGCTTACCTACATCCTTGGTAGACCCTGCACACACAGGTATATTCTACATTTGGGTAGGGGTGCAGAAGTACAGAGAGCGTACATATTATTGTGTGAATGTTATATTGCTGGACTTACAGGGTTGCTGTGTACATGTTAGTTTATCAAGGCAAGTAGTCTGTCTGCATAACTCCCAACTGTGGACCTATCCACATGGTAGACAGAGATTAGCCTGTTATTCTTTGTCTGTGCACCACACAGGTCTTTTCAGCAATAGAGCAATGGCATTGTTACAGTTGGTTGCTACCAGTACATGGCTACATCCTTTTGTATTTCAGTGTTGTATTCCTACATAAGGGTATGCTTCCGGAACTCTTTCTAAAGCTATTTGCACAGTGTGTAACAGCAGAAAGGCTGATATGCCTCTGTGTTTCTGCCTCTGCCAGACCTCTCAAACACTCAGGTACATATTTGAACAGACTCAGGGAAAAGTAGAGAAAAAGTCAGGGACACCTTTAAAATATTAGTGCCATTAAGTTGAGACTTTGAGAGAACCAGAGCATATGGATTAATACACCTTTTCTGAAGTAAAAGAAGTGTCTAACTCTTAATTATTGTCATTACTCATTACGTGTAATTCACCACCTTTCTGGCCAAAGTCAGTAGTTTTCGGTGGGATTCAGGGGGACAGAGCTAAATTTTGTTTCAAAATCAGGGACATCCCTGAAAATTAGAGACAGTTGGGAGGTATGGCCTCTGCCCTAAACAGATATGCCAGTGTTTGTCCTGCTATGATACTGTGTGGGGGTTGTAAAGTGATGGTGTAACATTATTTCCTGCTAGAATGGTTGTTTCTCTTATCACAGTCATGTAATGTAATCCCACAACAACTGTTGGTAAAGATCCACAGAACAAGATGTGTGGTGTGGCATTCCTATTTTCCTTTACATTCACTCATTCTGATGCATGATATATTTATTTCAGCACCACCTTGTTGTATATCTACTGTGGCTTAATGGCACTTCATGCAGTGTAGTGTGTACAAGGTCTGGGGTTCGAGACTGACAGAGGTGTTTTATTTTGCTGCTGAGCAGAACAAGGGCCCTCACATACAGAGTGACTAAGGCACTTTTTAGCAGTTGTAAGCGGGTTTGCACAGTTTTACATGATGCTTAGCAATGCTTAGCTAAGCGCAAACAAGCACACACTCGTGCAAACCCGCTAACTACTGCTTAATAGTGTTTACTCCCACTAACCCCCGCGCTCATTTCTTTGAATGAAAAGAAAAATGGGGAGAAAGGAAAGTGGTGAAAAAGGGGCACAAAGAGGGAAAGACAGTAGGGAAAATAGCAGGGATGTGCAGGACGGGTGTAGGGAAGGTCCATAGCTGCCCTTTTCTTTAACAGCAACAGCTGTGCATATGGAATAAATTTGGAGGTAAATATGAAACTTTCAACCCCTGAGAGAGGGGTGAGGAAAACAAAGTATGTTGTAATGCAAAATGGGCAGCTATGTATGGGGCTTAATTTTTTTTTTGGGAGCAGATTGCCCTTTTTTTTTCAGGTGAGAGTGGAATGTGGGGTAGGGGAAGTAGGTATATTTGGGGAGGTAGGTTGGGGAGGTAAACAGACAAGACAAACAAGATGCATACAGGGGCAGAATATGACACGTGGTGGGTGAACACCTTTGACAGGGAGGGATGTTTGGAAATCACAAGCCCATGAGCCCACAGATGGCAACAGTGGAACTGAGATCCCCACCCATGGGCAATCACCACTGCACCTTCACAGCCCAGAGGGTGGCTGTGCTGGGGGCTGTGTAGGAGGGGCAGGCTGTCCCGAGAGTTGCAAAACTCATGCCTCAAGCTGTCGTAGAGGTTCTGCAACAGAACACTCGATCTCTCTATGCACCACAGCCCAGATCATTCGAAGGGTGATAGGTGGCCCTCCTCTGCCCATGCTTGCACGGGGGGGCCAAGCCCCATCCCCTGCAGTGCTTCCACCCAAATGTGGCACAGGGCCAATGGAGGAGGAGGTCCCAGGCTGGGCACCAGACCTGCTGGTGCCAGGTGCCATGGCCAGCTGAGGTGGGACAGGTGGGTCCGCTGGGACTGGCCTTCCCATACAAACTATGTTTTGGAGAATTTAATACAGATATGGGATCGTAACAGTCAACAGCATTCCCAGTTAGTTATAACAGTATGCAGAAGTATTCCCATTAACCCAACACACCAGAGTTTCAACAGTTGAAAAGCAAGCATAACACATGCATATATAGAACGATAGTGGACATTACAACAGCATGCAGGTTTAATTGATGGCAACAGGCCACCAATATTGTGGTGTTTGAACAGGGCACATGCATAGAAATTAATGTAAATATTTATAAACGAATAGGACATATGTCCCAATAAATGTTTTGAGATTAGACATACCCATTGAGGTGTGGAATTGCATTTTTTATGCACATACAGTAGGGTGGAAAAGTTGCTCAATTAACAACTTATATATCCTTCTAGTTTACACTACATTCCTAATAACTGCAGTTATATGTCCCTTACATGTATTATTACACTACCCAATGTCCTTCTATTGTGCAATTGGATTTTGCTAGATCATTATATACATGAGCTGTATCTGACATACAAACTGTCCAGGATGCAGATGTTACTGCTACATATTTTGAGAGTTGCTCACACACACTACTGCTGAGATGGTACACTGACAGCTCTACTTTCATATAATTATCTAGATATGTTCAGGTGAAATTATCAGTTATATGTTAACAGCTCCCTACATTTTTGGCAGCACAGTGACATTTCTGGGGAACACAATACCAAGCTACTCATGTGCCAAATTAACCTATACATGCTGGGCATGAACCAAAAGTTAAGGGCTGTGAATATGCACAAAAGCTACTGGCACTCCCTTCATCCACTTTATATGTGCCTACCCAAGTGTGGGTTAACTAACACTGCTTAATACAACAGTACTATTTCTAAAATGCAACAGTACAACAACAAATCAAAGAAAATCACACAGACGCACTCCAGGAATTATACCTTTATTAAAGAATTATTAAACCTTTATGTATTGGGTTAAAACACTTTTTTGAAGGCTCTCTCATTTATTTTATATAACAGTGCATGCAGAATAATTACTAACCTGCCTGGTGACGCAGCCTTTGCAGCCTATCTTCATGGGCTTGCTGATTCATAGCCCAGACACCTGCAGCTGTGAAGTAAATGCAGTGATAATAAGACATACCTATCCATAGTATAGACAAGAATAGCAATTCTTAAATACTTAATACAATGGCTACTTACTCAGTAGTGGGGCATTTTCCATCCCGGGCCTCCTGGATCCACTGGTCCAGTTGATCCTCCTTACATTGCTTCAGGTCAGTGTAATGGTGCCTGACCTGCTCACCAGTCCGAGGAATGCCAGTGGCACTGGTGAGATCAAGAGCTAGACAGTTCCAGGCCTCTGTTTTGTATTGGGTGCCCTGGTACTGGCTCCTCAGGAGTCTTTCCTCATGATTGTGGACAAGGAGCCAAACCATTACTTTGGTCTCCTCAATGCCCCAACGTTGCACTCGAAATCGAGTGCCTTCTCCAACACCGGCCATGCTGACTGCAGAAGGGAGCTACAACCAGTTATGGCAAGTATTCCCACCTGTGGAGCTTAAATATGTCTCATTTCCCACACTTATTTGTGATTGGTCAATTTTGAAAAAACTCAGCTGTAGGCACACTTGCTTAGCTGATGTTAGCAATGTTTAATATTCCTTTGATAGATATGTGTCTGTTGAAAGTGCATGGTTATGAAATGCTGTCATGGCTTAGTGGTTATGTACTGTGACTATAGTGCACAGTATCCTGAGTTCGAGCCCTGTCACTGTTTTTTATTTTCCTACTGGCCAGACCTGAATGGTTAAGGTACAGTAAAGGAAGTGTGGCTGCGTTTAGCTGACTTTGCTCAACTTTGCCTGACTTTGCTCAGCGTTGCTCAATGTTGCCTAACGTTGCCCGACATTGCACGACGTTGCCCGATGTTGCGCTGGTTAGCGCAGTGCGCAGCTTTGCGCAAACATGTTCTGTTTGCACTAGTTTGCACGAAGCGCAGCTCCGTGCAATTCAATACTGGTAAAATATGCTTAGCAGTGCTTTACTTTGCTTAAAACAAGTTACTCATGCATCAGTATGCAAAACCATTTTACCTTCCTCTATATATATATATATATATATATATATATATATATATATATAATTTCAATGTTTTTTACAAAACTTTAAATAATACATGTCAGGAAATATTTTTGTATACAGATTTCCAACAGAAAATGAAAAGTGTAGTGGTGGGACTCGAACTGGGAATGCTTCCTCTTTGTGTGAAGGCTCTAACCACTACGCTACTGCTATTTTGTTTAATTTGCATATATTTTTCTTATTATCCTCTTCAGTGTCTAAACTGCTAACTGTAGCTTAGCAATGGGCAAACCCGCGCAAACACGCACAAATATGGGCAGCTATATCAGAAATGAAAAAAAAACATTTAACTTTTTATATTTGTACGGGGTTTATTATATGGGGGAGTGTAGTGTTAGAATGTACACATGTGAGCGGACTCGCTCATGTAACTAGACATTTCCCGAGTTTCAAACTTACAGGGGCTTGGATTATTGGAATGATCGGCAGTCCAACACTCCCCCTACACTCGTCCACGCTCCGTGTTAGTTTTAGAGTTGAGGCAGCTCGCCTTCATTAATATGCATGGAGTGCTGCTGTCTTACTCTTAGACTGGCTCTTCCGTGTAAGACTAATTTAGTCTTACACGGAAGATTAGTGAATCCTGGGGATAGTTTTATGCATCTTCATCACAAAAATATATCATCTTCTTAGCAAATGATGATGCATTAAAGTTATGTCATTGTAAAGATGAGCGGTTGAGAATGTTTTTTGGAGTGACAGATTCCAAATGAAAATACTGACCCAGTGTGTGTCATAGTGACAATAGTGCAAGAGAGACAGAAAAGTAATTCTTAAATAAAAGTTGCAAATGAACACTGCTGAAAGAAATGACAGTGTAAGTGTTAGTATTAAAGAAGTGCTGAAATGCTAATTAGAAGAGTAAACATTATTTTATACCTTAAATTCCAGTTCCACAACAGTTGCCTCTCACCAGTTCCAGGCCAAACCAGCCAGGATGAGTGACTGAATAATTTTGTACAGAGCAAGGTCTGATACCTAGATGGTTGGCTGACACACACACACACACACACACACACACACACACACACACACACACAGTTTTTTTTCTAAATGTAGAATACAAAGTTGTATGTGTTCAGGTTGGACCTAATGTAGCCTAATTAAGCATTTTATTGCTTAGTTCAACACATATGAGGAGATACTAACTGTTGTATACATAGATAGACAGACAGATAGATGGATAGATATATATACATATGTGTGTGTGTGTGTGTGTGTGTGTGTGTGTGTGTGTGTGTGTGTGTGTGTGTGTGTGTGTGTGTGTATAGAGAGAGAGACAGAGATAATGCCTCTTATTTATAATAAACTTTTTATGTAATTATAAAAAATCTAAAAAACATTAATCTAAAACAAGTGTTATTTAAAACACATTTAACCAATCACATTTCATCTAAAATATCACATATGGCAAATAATCCTACAATTTGTTTTTCCAGAAGGCAAGCCCCCTTGCACCCCACACACTTCCTAACTCCAAGGTTATATAACCATGGAGAAAAGAGAAAACACCATGCATAGTGGAATCACTTGTGCACTAGCACAGACCTGCAGATATGGGGATACAACATTTCATTGGGCATTTGCAATATAACCATGATGCATTAGACTAATTTGCCTTGTAATTCCGAATATCCTAATAGCTAAAGCACACCTGCAGTAATCCTTTGTAGTGCATTACATTTTTTCTATCAAACATGATCAGATTAAATATGCCTTACATTTTAAATTTTTAGACATTTTGTGATTAGACAAAATGAGTTTTAAATGAAAATTATTGTACCTATAGCTTTGACCAAAAGAAAAAAAAAACAGTAGATACAAATACTTTTGAATGAAAGCACTTTGACTGAAAAGCCATTTTGTAAAAACAGTAGAAGTTTATATATGGTATTTTTAGTGTCATATTTGATCACTGGAGTTGTTAAGGATGCAATTTAGAATATTTTTGTGACAATGCGCACAATCACGTTGTACCCCCAGATTTGTAGATAATTGAGTTTGTGCGCTAACACTGATTCAACTGAGTATGATGATTTTTTATTTTCTACATGGGTATGCAACCATGTAGTTATAATACATAATTAAGGTAGTTGCACAAGGGAGTATTGTAGTAGTGACACACTAAACAAACATGCAAGCAATCGGTAAGTAATGAGAAATTTTCTCAAAGTGCATTGCACATTTAAAAAGTTATGGAAAGATTATCACAATTCAAGCATCATGATAGTTATACAGACATGTATAACAGAATCTGTTCAGTAAGGTTAAAGAGAACTATGGAATATAACTGTCACTGTTATGATACAAAAAAAGTGCCAACTATCCCAATGTAAGCTGCATGGCATTTGTAATACATATTTTCAGAAATTTGCCCAGAAACATTACAGACAACTACAGATATTTCTGTAATTCATTCACTAACAAAATATACTTGCTTCAAAGCTCCATGCTGGTTGTAATATATATCATCAGCAATTTTTACAGTAAGCTCAGAGACAACTATGGATAGCTCCATAAGGCATGTACAAATAAAGTATGCCTGCTTGCACTTACTTTCAGGGTGCAGGTATGATGGCTTGGATAGGGACAAGTCCAGCTTCATCATCATTGTCATTTTCATCATTCTTGTCACTGTCTGAAGACTCTGGCAGTAGTTTGGCATGCAATTATCATCTGATAAGAGAATGTCTACAGGTCCCATGCTCTGACAAGATTAATTGCAAAACATGACAGAAATGAAAAGCAAATGTCTATCACACAAACACTACCAAGAAGATCATAACAGAAATTAATATGGAAGTGAAGAAAATGTACACAGGGACTGACACACATGCCCATTATGGACAGAGGTACTATATAAATGCCTCCTCCTCAACGTCTTATTCATAAACAGGGTGTCATCATTATTCTTTTGTGAAAACTTGCATATGCTTCGAGACACCCATGCAGGTCATTACCATTATTAAAATCCTGAATGTTGAAATCTAGAGATTGTACAGTCTGTATGCAATGATTCATGTGAACAGCCACCAAGTGTCTTTGTTAAAATGAGAAGAAAGTGCTATGACAATATTGTGGAACACAGGCAGCCATATGATAAACAGCTGAGCCAGGAAGCATGATAATTGGCTTAATACACATGGATATAATGACTACAACAGTAACAAATATTTTATATGTTCAATCAACACAGCCTGTGACATGTGAGAATGTAATATATGTTGTAGTAACAGTATTGTATGTGTACAACTGTATGCATTATCTACCTAAAATTGGTATCAATCAATAATCTGCAAAATGAAAACATCCTGATGATGCTTGCTGATTACAAACGTTTTGCAAAGAAATGTCTGTCTGCACAAATGTCAGTAAACCTAGGCTATAACTGTGTTTTAACAAAAACATCCATGTTATTATAGGTAGATGCAATTCTAATGTTGAACTGCAGGGTTTGCTGATTATGAACTGCTGCAAAGAAATGTCCATCTTCTTGTTTTTACAGAAACACCCAAGGTGTTATAGATGGATATATAGCTCTCAACTGTACAGATTTTCACAGAATGCCCAATTTTTTGCCTTATATATGTGATTAGTTTCTCATAAAACTGTCTTTTTTTCTGGCAAGTCATTTAGGGTTGAAGTCTGAAAATAAAGACAGATATTTGAGTTTCAGATTTCATACCCTTCAGAAACTTCATGATGATATAAAACCTTTTATTCAATCAACTTTCTAAGTTTGTAAGAGCCATAATTAAAAAGTGTTCCTAATTTTAGTTATTTTGTCCCCCATTATTTATCATACTATTCAGAAACGTTAAGCTAATGCAGTACCTGTATTCTATCAACTTTCTAAGTTTATAAGAGCAATATTTAAAAGGTATTCTTATTTTTGATCCTTTATCCCCCCATTATTTATGGCTTTGTCCAGATTTCTTGCTCTAAGAGGTTGAGAGGTATGAGATAGATAAAATACCAGTGTCAAAGTACAGGTCATACCACACAATCTGCAAATGATAGTACAAGCAGCAACACAACAAATACCCTTTCAGTTTATAAATAGACAGTCTACATACAGCATATCAGTCACTGGAAAACACAGCCAGACATACAAGCATAACAAACCACACATTATAAGCATCAATCAAAACACTAAGATTTAAATGCAAAACATTCACATAATATTTGTGGCAAATAAACCAATCCAACCGTTACTTAGGTTGTGGAGTATAATTTAAAAACGGTGTGCTGAAACAATGGCTTAATGAAGCATGATAGTTCAACATTTTTGGATTTCAATCACAGTTGAAAGCACAGCTATAGTGCGATAATGTTATTTACCTTACTAATGCATGATGGGTATTCCTGCATTCTAAATTATATACATGTCAATGTGAAAAATACAGGCCTGTAAAAAGGATCAGATGCAGTTAATTTCATAAAACATAAACAGTAATCAACATGCCTCTCTTTCTCCACTGCTTCTCAAACCTATGCATCCACTGAATGTGCAGAGCACAGTTCCTCCACCAATCTTCATCACCTGAAAACAGAAAAGAGAAAATGTGAATGATACATTCATCAAATAACACTGATATACATTGCTCAGAACAGTTTCTAGACAAAGTATTAAGATAATCACCATACACATTTTTCAGTGTTGCATACAGCTTTGAACACAGACTGGAGGACATGAGGTTCAAACCTGCAACTACAATTTACATCCAAACTCTAACCTTGAGAGTTACCTGTCTAGCTAATCATATTGACTAAAAATGCATTTTATGAATGCAGTTAAAAGACTTGGTTTTATGACATTACATGGATGGGGATGGTCTACTAATACTGATCCTGGCTTAGGATTTCAAAGTATGATCATGTGCTGTTCATGTAGGTAAAGAATTTGAAAAACTTCATTCATGTCAGCACTGTGCTCAGAAACATTAACAGTAATGGAAATCATTCATTCCTCAGACAGTGTCATGTATCATAGAGTTTATTTGAAAAGAACCATACCAGTTCCTGTACATAAAGGAGGCAGTAAGGTATATGCGAGGACCATGATATTCCTTGACAAAATGTACATCACTAAGCAAATACATACTTCTTTTCTGTTCTGCATTTCATCTGTATCTGCCCATCCCACTACCTCAAAAGATGAGGGTGATATTGTTCTGAATTGAATGTAATATTTAATGATAAAACAGAACTTGATAGACCTTTTACAATAATAGACTATAACAAGCTTTACTGACCCTGCTGTTAAAATACTGATGTTAATGAGCTGTTATGGATTATGAATATGTCTGTAGGAATTCAATGAATAACTGAGTTATTCACAACAATGCACATATATTAAATGAATAACCTTGCCTTTTTGTTCTTGAGTCCTGTGGTGTGGAGACTCTAAAGTGGGAAAATCTCCTGTGGTGGTTGATGCCTCCTTTGATGTCTTTGGGTCTTGTCAGTTGAATAAAGTCCGGAGATCTGGTGGTCTGGAATATTGTTTCATCTTTTTGAGCTAAGTATGTTCAGTTTATATTCCTTATGTTAGGAGAAAATTAATAAATAAATTAAAAAATAAATTAAAAATAAAGATGAGCATTTTGCTTTCTTCAGTAATGGAAGTTCCTTTGTTGGTAGACGAGTGCTGCTTAGTAAGTGGAACATGCTTCTCTTATGAAATTTTGTGGATGAATTAAACCAAGATAAGAATTTCAGATATGTTTCCCCTATGAGAATTGGAACACATAGCTCATCAAAATGTAGGTATGTTGATTGGTTTCCTCACAGGCCAAGCTAACAGCTAGCACATGTTCTTGTTAAAAAAACAGGTACAGCTTTACTAACCCTGCTGTTAGGAAGTTGATAAAAGCAGTGTGTTATAGGTTACAGGCATATTCATAGGAATTTGACAACTGTCAGTTATTTGTAACCATGTATGACATAAACATTAGTATCCTTTAGTAGAATATGCTGTTGTAAAGAAATGCTACGGGTAAAGCAAACCAAGATAACAATTCCAGATATGTTTCACCTATGTGGATTAGAACCCAGAGCACACCAAAATGGTAGGAATATTGATCTTTTCCTTACAGGCCAAGTTAACAGGCAGCAGGAATTTCATTTTAACAAACAGGTACTGCAGGTGTTTGTTTGAATTATTGAAGACAATGGATGAATATGAAAGCTGCAAACTCTTATTGGACATTTTATTGTAAGAATAACAGCTGTCAACACATAACTGATAACATATGTGTAAGTTGTCTTTCAGGCATTTCTTTTGGCTTAAATAAACATGACTGTATTAAGCATGTATACTTTATTAGGAAGAATGAATTCGATGTATTAAGTGTGTCAGGTGATAGTATGGTACTATAATGGAAAACTACTAAGTGAGCAGTCATCTGTGGCACGAGGACAGTGGCTGTGTAAAATGATGTGTTAGATGTTGCAAAACATATGTATATCTACAAAGGTCATAATTAGGGATATTATAAACATTAAAGACATAGCATGGGAATTGATACAATACTTATAAGAATAGCAGTTACCATGTCCAGTTAATTATGCCCATGAGCTAAAATGGTTACAAAAAACTCTGATAGATATATATATATATATATATATATATATATATATATATATATATATATATATATATATATATATATATGGGACACATCTCTAAATTCCATAGGAATACTCAGGTATATGAAAAGTAGTTACATTTACTGTAGGGATCCACAGACTGTCACCACACCTTAGTGACTCTCCATCAAACCTCCTCCATGCCCATTTAATGCAGGTAATCATAGCAGTGGTGAACCTGTACTGCAGTGTGGTAGAGTCCTGTCCATCTTTGGTGCCCCCTCACAATTTGGCTCCATAGGTCTATTATCATGAAGTTCTTTGGTCTGACTTTCATCTGATACTCCACCCCAGAGTACACAGTCAGCGTCTGGGTGGTCTTCTCCTCTGTTCAGTTTGGCACATAGACAATATCTCAGCTTCCTCAAAATAGCGATTACAATCCTCCAATGGAAAATGTCTGAAAATTGCAGAAACAGAGAAATGCCCACTGAGGTCCCACTTTGTTCATAGTTAGCAATGGTCTGATCTGTAAATGTATCAAAATCAATATTTGCAAGTGGCACTAATGTCATGTTATCGATACTGATTGTGTGTATACGTAGTACACCTGGGTGTTATGGCACTTGTAGACAATTTACATGGAGATGCGCAAATAGGATTCCAAAACCTAGAATTTGTATGAACCTCATTAATTATGTATATTGTAGTAGTACTTAATGGTGAGTGCACATTAGATATACTTTGTTTCTGTGATTTGGAGTGACAGCTACATTAGCAATTGGTAGCAGTTCTGTTTTGGTGATTATTACATCTGTTAAAGTCAATCAGTCTCAAAGGTACCTTTTTAGATTATTTTTCACTCAAAATGTGAGCTTTAACAGAAGTTTTTGTAAGTTACTGAACTGATATTTGATTGACCTTTATGCATACAGGTGTTGCTATATTAATTAATTGATTTCATTCCCAGATGCAGTTGTATAGACGGAATTGAACTGCAAATGTGAACAGTATATAAATGCAGATTTATGGATTCCATGCACTCTGTTGTGTAACTATGAAAACCTACAGATTCCAACACTCTCCATATTTGCTATGCTATGTTGATATAATGGATATTTCTTAATTCATGTTTCCTAATGTTATGGATATTTCTTCAATGAAGCTTCTTAACAAAGGAGTTATCACTATTGGCTCAAAATACAAAGGATCTGCCTGCCTAGGGATTGTGAGGTGCTCCGGCACTTTCTTTACTTTGTTCAGTTGTTAGTTTGTGTAGCATTATAACATGAAATGCATACAGAGTCATGTAGCATGATGCTGTTGCCTTTGCATCTCCATTCAGCATATATACAGTGTGAGTGGTTCTAATCCCACACAAGAGATGTTGATTTTACAAATGTTATGTATGAAAAAAATGTTACTTTTTATATGTCACATTAGTATTTGTCTCACACACCCTGCTGTAGAGACCTTTGCATTGCACAGGAGTGTATGCTGTTTATGTTGACATATGTTCACATAATCAAATGTATAAATGGGCTCTCACAGGAATATGGTCATGTGCATATCATTATCTTTCAAATGGTCAACCATCCTAGCAATGACAACTTTTCCCCCAGGAAAATGAACCTTGATTCTCTCGGGCAACTTTGATGGAGGCTCCTTGGTCATTCTGGTGATACAGTTTGGAAACATGAAATCTGGACCAACCTCACCAGCATGATAAATGCAACTGTAGGTCACAACAGATCCTGTGATTGCCTGTAGATGATTGTGCTCAGACATGAACCTTCATGCAGCCAACAGGTTAAGATGATATGAGAGATCAAGGGATGCCACCAGTGGTGGACCACCATTGGCCCCCACAATGACATCACAATATTTCTGGCCTCACTACATACAGAAAGAGTAGAACAGTGTATACCCAGGGGTGAGTTTGAAGTTAGAGTTCAGGCTGAACATGTGTTTCTTTCTTTCCATGACATGGCCGAGTACAGAGACAATCACTGCATATTGTGTAGAATGCATGTTCATGCACTATTATTTTTGATTTACAGTAGCAGATTTGAGCCATGCACACAGATCCACATAGACTGAGGATAATGAGCATGAGTGTAATGACATGTATTCATACAACTGAAGTGCAGACTGAACAGTTCAACCAACATGTGTAATGTTGTTTGCACCAATATTCACAGGTCCATCTACTTTGGGACAATGTCAGGGAACAGCAGGTGAGTGTCTCCATACTGTTATTGTGAACACTACCTATTATTGCCTCAGCCTCATTTCATGGCATTGCTGTTTACTGTTATATTGTTATGTCCCTAACATTGTACATCATAGGTACATCCTGTGGGGGCCTAAGTTGTGCAGGTTCAAGTTCAGACTAGGTATGTTTCTGCAAATGTTTCATAGCTTGCATTGATGTGTGGCACACATGAGATGCATGATATTAATGTCAATATGTTTTCAACATAGGACCATCTGGTGTACAGGTGCAATGTCCATCATGTGAGTATCTGCAGCCCTTGTCACTGTATTGTATATGTGAAGCTGTCATTAATGTTTTTACTACATACATGGCTGTGTTGTCCTTCTCTTTACTTTCCCATTGCAGGATCCATAGTACAACTCATAACTTCTCAACAGCAGGGGTCTGTCAGTGGTATGCTATTAGCTATCTTTCATACTGTCATTAATGTTAATCCTGTTGTTGTCCTTCATTAATACTGTGTCCTTTTTCACATTCCTAATCCAGACTGCATCAACCTCATCAAGTGCTCATATGAGTGATATGAGTATGTCATGCCTGCTGTATGTTTTAACTGTGTTCACATGGTTAATGGTGGCAATGATGTGATCACTAATGCTGCTTTTATTTCTTATAATAGTTGAAGTTCATCTCTCTTCAGCAACACCATCTTTCCATGAGGGGCAGTCAGGTGTGTGTTTTGTTTTTATTCCTTACATATGCCATGTATGTTGGCTTTGTAAGCTAATTCTGTACTCCACTTAGGTAGATTCCATGAAACATACATACAGAGGACCTCATGTAAACTCATTATTTGTAACATTGCAGTAACATATATATGTCATAGGCCTTTGATGGTATCCATCATGTGTTGTAAGTACATTGTCCTGAGCTGTGTCTTCTCTATATTCTTTTAGCATTTCAGCTATCTGTATCATTCGTCAGCCTATCCAGTGATCGTGATGTGGGATCTGATGATTCTCAGCATGGTATCATGGTCACTGGCATATGTTTGGAGAGTCTGTCCAAGATGTTGACAGTGATGCTGCTGCAGCTGTAGCCTCAGATGTGGAGGGTAACTTGTCTGGCCATTTGGAGGATGATGGGACAATGGATGTTGAAAAGGATGAGGCCATTGAATGATAGATCCCAGTTAAGACAGCTGCTGATGCTAGTTCACCACAACAGCCTGAAACAGGGCATCATGGTAGACATAGGCATGCAGATGATGTGCATGGCCAGGTGTCAGAGGGTGTCTACCTCCTGCTGCAGGAAAATGAACATTCCCAGCCATGTCATCGGTCAGACATCCTTGCATTCCCACATGCCACAAATCTTGTGGCACACCATCTATGTGTGATGCATGAAGGACAGGAGCACAAACACAGTGGGATAATGCAGCACTGACCACTCAGCATGAAAGTATGCTAGCTGTGGCATGGCCGATAGAAACCCTGACCTCTACAGCAGTGCCATAGTACAAGCAGGGTTTTACGTGCCCTAACTGTGCTGAGCGGATTGCAACATGGGAGAGGAAGGCCACCTCTCCACAGAACCACCATTGCTCATTGAGCATTAGTATATGTTGTCCAACATGAACAGAATTCCACTGCTGTCCCATCTGCTGTGGTCCTGCCAGTCACAACAAGGCCTTCAACTTACAGTCATGCTCCTTCCCGTCAACATGGTGTTGTCACCCCATCAAGCTCTTTTATGGAGCAGCCTGGCCCACATGTTTCTGCAGATGGTCAGGGTAGACTGGACTGTGGTGTAAAATGTCAGGGAGGCCACCCTAGACTGCATTAGAGTATGTCCAACAGTGTCATAAACATAGCTGGCTCTTAATGTGATATATTTTTAGTGGCTATTAAACATTCTGCCTTATGTCTTGTGTTGTTTCTTTCTTCATGTTATTATATTGTACAGATAGCAATGTGTAAAACTGATGTGTGTCTCTTATTGTTTTCCATACAGTGATACAACAATCTGAATGTGTATGCATAACAACTCCAGAAAGGTAAAGCCGGTCACTCAAACAGTTAAATAAGGATGTTTATTGTTTGAGTGACCGGCTTTACCTTTCTGGAGTTGTTCTGAAGTTAATTTTCCACTTTTGTGTGAATGTGTATGCATACCTTTGTCAGTTGCGCCCTGAGTAGATCAACCATGTTGTGACACATTTGCATATTTCCATATTGTAATATATTAGGATTATGGTGTTATGTCTGATGCTCAGTGTGTACATTTAGTGAATATTTACCATTAGATGCAATCTGTGCTCCTGTGATAGGCAGCACCTAAACATCAATGTTTAATATGTGTAATCATGTACGTGTGGCTTGTCATGACTCAAAGTTGTGAGTCAGATGTTGCTGTGTTGCTGGGCATGCACTTATGGTCACACCCTACATTGCCTACACCTGTGTCTTTTGTCACCCACATCCTCCTGCTACTCCTCTGATATCTGTGGAATATCCTCTTCAGACACCTGGGGTTCTTGGGGTAGGTCACCCACACCCACTGCTGGAAGACCACCATGTGCTCTAGTTAGCACTTTGTGCAGCATTGTGCACACTGTTATCATCTGTGCTGCCTTCTCAGGTGTATATTGCAATACACCCCTGGATGTGTCCAAACATCTGAACCTAGCCAGTACACTGAACACATAATCTATAGTGTTCCTAGGGGTTTATGTCAGATGATTGACTTTTCGTAAACTTGAAAAAAGTATCAAAGAGACCATATGATCGAGTTTCCAAAAACTCAAACATAAAAAAAAAAAAATGTACCCTTTTTACATTTTTGCAGGGGGTGCAAGCCCTCCTGCACCCCCCATATGGGGAGTGTACTCCTACACCCCCTGCAAATTATATACCAACTCTGAGATTGCACTACAGTGAGGAAAAGAGTAAATTTCCCAATCCTCGCTGTACTGTGATCTCCATTCAAAAGCTTTGAGTTTTCAAAAACTCAATCATATTGTCTCGACCCTATGGAGTTTGAGTTTCTGAAAACTCGATCAACTGATAGGGACCCATTTCTTGTTGTTGTGTGTGTTCTATTGTACACTTCTTCTGCAGGGATGGATGGTTCATGGTATGATGTCATTAGCCACGGCTTAAGTGGATCACTAGTCACCTGTTATGGGGAATGACAACACATTTGGTCAGAATGGATATTGTCTTGAGGGGTATCATTAACTTAAATGCTAGCTGAGTTCCTGTACTTATGCAGTACTATTCCAACAGGTATTTCAGCTTGCTGGAATGTGGCCCGCGGGCCACTTTCCCTCCATATGGCAGCTTCATGGACACTTCCAGAATGTGTGTTGCCATGATGTTTCTTATGCTGCCATCTGCTGCACACACAACTTGGCAGTTGATGGATGGCCAGCCTTTTTTGTTTATGTATCAATCTGATTCAGGAAGTACTACTGCCTTGATGGTTATGTGTGTGCAATTTATTGCACCTAGTACATGGATAAATGTTGTGATGCTGTAAAATTGGTGCATGACAGTTCTCCACTCTATGGGGTGGATGGGAAGTATATGTAGTCATCCACCTTGCAGAACATTGCTTCCATTGCAAGGACATAGCTGGCAGCTGTCTGTGACAATCCCATATCATCCCACATGTGTCTCTGGAATGTCCCAGGCTGAGACACACTCTGCTTTCAAGGTGAGTGGAGTTTCTTCAGAGGGTCTCCACAGACATGTGTGGGGCACACATTGCAAACATCCTGCACCAGCTGTCTGTCTAGCCAGTACCTGTCAATTATTTCATGGTTTGACAACTTGTTTAGTTGCAGCCTTGGTCTGACTCCAGCTGACTGCATTCTATGGTGCACAGATACAGTCTTATTTATGGCTTGTATCACTATAGCCTGTTACAATTCATTAATAGCAGGTTGCATTTTTATGGGTTTTTTTTTTTGTTCTTTTGCTGCAGAATTTGTCAAACTCCATAGTATTACCTTTCATTCCTTGAGGTCTCTAAAGCGTACACCAAGGATTAAAGAAACAGAGTCGGCATGGAAGTTTGTCACAGTTAAGTTGTGTTGTGTGTGCATGATGTGTTTTGGAATCAAACCAGTGTGCATTGAATACATAATTGTCCTACACTAAATAGCTAAGTACGCACAATGCCTTCAGTGTGTCTTTTGAAATCATATCTGCAGCAGGTATGCTGAAGTCCATAAACAACTTCCATGAACTTTACAGAATCATTACCAAAGAATAAATCAATTAAACATAGCCTACTCTCCCTCATCTTCAAAATGTACTGTCTATCATTTTCACTACAGCATATCTTCTCTAACTCCTAACAAGCTGGTACTCAGACTAATGTAAATATTGTACATTATGGTTTCTTTTGACTACCTTCTTAAATCATTTTTTTCTGTTGTATAATTACTTCTTTGTTTTTAGTTTGTCCATTATTTTATAAATTATCTTTATTTTTTTCGACAATGTGTGTGTTTACATTGCAGGCTGATACTGAAATTAGTCCAATGGAATCAGTGTTCTACTCCAGTTAACAACTGTATAAATAAAGAAATAAATGAATAAATGAATAAATAGCCATTATCTAACTTTCTACAATTAGATTTATCATGTGGTTTATTGGCATTGCTTTTCCTAAAATATTACAAATGCTGTGCCCAGAAGAAGCCATCTAAATTGACTGTCATTAAAAGATTTGTCATTTAGTAATTCTGTGGTTATAACAGATGTGTGGCATTTATGATTTCATCTGATAGTAATTCATTGAAAAAGCTAAGTTGCAGGTTCCTGACTGTAATATTTAAAGAAGTTATGCTTTCAGTGTGACTTATGTAAGGAGAAGGTGTCACCAAGTGACTGTATGTACAGAAGGGTACTCTTTTCGGTATTCCAGCAAGTAGGAATAGTGAACTAGGAAAAATATGGTAAATGTGTATAAAATCCATCTCATGGTCTTAATCCCATTGTTATTATGTGGCAGATGGGGGATACTCTCCATTCTTCTAAAGGCAGTTCAAGGAATTATATTCCTTCAGAATTTATTGGTGTGGCCAAGAAAAAATTCTCCCTGGCTATAAAAAATGAATTGCAGTGATTCCTTTTTGCCTAGTTAATTTTCAGATCACATAGAAAGCAATGACTTTGGGATTATATTTTAAAATCTCCATGAAACCATAAAACACAAATCTAGTGCTTTGCTTCATATCTGGGACTTAATAAAGAACAGAAAGCAGATATCACAAAGCCCTCATCATTTGTGCACCAGGGGAAATTAGTGGAGTTATCCTTGACTGTTTTTGATTAATTGTTTGTTTGCAAAATCAAGGGAAATTTTAAATGTACAGTTCTATATGAGATTGCTATTATATGACATCGGTGGTGGGATTGTCAGAATGCAGTTTGAATTTGCAGTTTGTGCATTGTTTTAAATATTGTCTACTATATATAATTCATGAATATAATAGCATGCTGCTGTCTGTAGCACGTATTCACCATTTTTCAAAGTGCTACGCAAGTTATCATTTATCAGGCGATGTTCTGTAACTATTGATTCTTTTTATAACCGGTACAGAACCTCTGACTCATTTTCAGTCTTGGTGGGGAATAATATCCATAAGCTTTAAACATACCTGTGTCTGTCTCTTTTTCTACAATTTATCTCCAGACATTTCCATGCCTTTTGTGCAATAAACTCTGGACACTTCTTCAGTATACCCCTGCCTGATTTAAAAAGACCCACCAATTTGGCAATAACACAGTATGAGAACATTGGTTTGTGTGCTTCCAAAACAAAGAGTGCTGTCAGTGCTTTAGATTAAAAATACATTTTTTAAGAATTAGTTAATATGATTAATTATTGTGCTATCTGGAAAAGTCATTATTTACCATGTGTGTGTGTGTGTGTGTGTGTGTGTGTGTGTGTGTGTGTGTGTGTGTGTGTGTGTGTGTGTGTGTGTGTGTGCATGCGTATATATGTTTGTATCTGGGACAGCTG
The DNA here is from genome assembly GCF_019279795.1 of Protopterus annectens. Classification (NCBI taxonomy): domain Eukaryota; kingdom Metazoa; phylum Chordata; order Ceratodontiformes; family Protopteridae; genus Protopterus; species Protopterus annectens. The sequence goes on along the minus strand of NC_056741.1, from coordinate 570,681,751 downwards.
TAAGATTACAGTATCTTAATTTTTCCAGATTATAAGGCAAGGTCTCAGGATAACCAAACACAAGTGGTAAATGATGGGCACAGAAAATTATGTTTCATTACTAAAGGTTTTCATTACAGTCTTTCTGAATTTTATTATAATGTTCACAGTTATACAAAATCATTAACTACAGGTGTAGATTACTGCCCTTTCAGTCTTATTTTCTTCACTCATAACAGAGATATTTTTAATAAGTTGATACATTTGAAGTAATTAGCTAAACCTTCAACAATTTAACTTACACTCACAACTTTGTGCAACAAATCTGAACTATGATGTAATTAAGTGCCTCATGCAGTTTTGTTAGTCCAGTATACCTGTATGTAAACTTCTGCATTGTTTTAATGAATGCATTAATAGAAACACTGCTGAAGAAATCTCATTATTATTTCATAGTTCTTGAAATAATGCTGAAGTGTAAGCCCATTAGTGGGTCTCAGTTCCTTGATTATTCAAGTTTTATTTGAATTAATCCAGCATGAGAAGGAAAAGCTATTTTCATTTTAATCATGCAATACTTTTTTGAACCACTATCTCATTTCCATTTTGTTACACAGCAATAAACTTTAATTTGCCAAGATATTAATTAACTACAGATTGTCAGGAATGGAAGTGAGTAGGAGTACATAAAAAATAGTTACAGAACTTTACAAGAAGTGGAGCAGTTTCTTGTTTTAATTAGTAGCATAATGAAAGTTTCTTATCATGAAGTCTTATATTAAATATATTAGCCAAGCCAAGAACAATATTTTAATCTATAATATCTTCTACTAATTCATACATATCACATAAAATGTGCATGGTTTGAAACAATATTTTAAAACAATGCTCATATCAGCATACGTGTTTATTTACTTCAGAGTTATTCTGTTTGCTTCCAACACTTGCAGTTCTGCATATGGCTATTCCAGAAGCTGATTTTGTATAAGGCCATAGGACCTTATAGGCTGACGATAGGACCATAATTCTCAACCTATCTACAGAATCAAGCAAGCAAACTAAAGAGTAAAAAAAAGCCACACAGGCAAATCATTCAGTAAAAGCTGCAATAAAAACCCAGTTTAGGTAGAGTTTTCTCTGTGTGATACAATATACCTCATGTAATGGAGGCCACTGGGATATATGCAGATGGATCCTTAATGACATCAAATGTTTTACCTGCATGGCTTCTGAATGCCCAGGACTTTTTAAGTCTTTATGGTTACATGGTTTGTCTGTGTGACCTTTTTACCTTTTGGTTTGGATGTTGGAGTTTTGCTTTGCTGACCTAAATATAGCCATAAATACTTAACAAGTAAAAAGTCATGGGTGCTCAGAAGCAGTGTAGATGAAGCCATAGCTCTTAACGATGAAGCACTTGATGTCTTTAAGGGGCCATTTGCATATATCCCATGGGCCTCCATTACAGGAGGTTTAAGGTATCACACAGTGAAAATTCTAACCTGGCTGGGTTTTCCTTGCAGTATCTGCAGAATCAACGATGCCCAATAATAAGGAACTGATGAAGGGGTTGGTAGCATTTACCGTAGAAGGAGGAGGTGGACAGAAGTGTACTGCTCAGTCAGTAACAAAACAAAAAGAAAATGTTAGAATGAGAGCAGGTCATCTACACATTTAAGGATCAGGACACATTTTAGACAGTATGGGCTTTTTGTTTTGATACTCTTGCACTCCCAAATAATCACACATAGAAACAAGGCAAATGCCTACTTATTGCCTTTTTAACATTCAAAGTTTGATTACTATGTTGCCTCCACAGTCAGCTTTTAAGTGTGGAAATGCAAGAGACATTTCAACTGTTTAATGATGGTTGGTGTAGGGTGGTGGAAATATGGCAAGATGTTTAACTTTATGAAATTCAAGGGTGGGATGCAGGTGCACTGAATAACTTTATAGTTGGAAACACAGGCAATGTTGAAGATCCACGTAGAATTGCCTAGCACTATGCCAGGGTCTGTCAAGCATTTACCATAAGCTTCACAGCTATCTTATGGAATAAGATGGTTCCAGGATCAATTGCAAAGCTTTTGAAGAAATCAAGACAATTCCTGTTCACAGACCTTCACTTGTCCAGGATACTAAGTTTAAGTATTTTAATTTCATCAGGTCTGTTTGATAATATTTGTCTTTCACTGAAGTCATACTGATAATGGGTTAAGAAACTTGTTCACAAAGTGGAATTAAATGAGTGCCTCCACAGATGCAAATAAAGCAGGCTTTGGGAGCAGATAAACATCAGCTGATACAGAATGCCCCTCTAGTCTGAGATATTGGTTAAGTTGTTAACTGTTTTAAACTCCTATTCTCTGTGAATTTCTTTCTTTGTTGACATTTTTAATAGGCAGTTCTGACTGGGCAAAAAAAAAAAATCATTGTAGGCTTTGGAAGAAAATACAAATTACAACAGTAGGTCAATATCACTCACAAAATATACAATGGTAGTAGAATAATATAAATACAAAACACATCTATATAAAATATACAAGATTATGCATTTGAGAAAAAATAAATATAAAAAAGAAAAATATAGAAGAAAAATGCAAAATTAGTATGAAAAGAAAAGAAAAAACTGGTAGCATTTGTGGGAGAAGGTAAAGTCTTCCCTCTGCAGAGTCACACAAGAGAGGAAAATTTTAGTTGACCATATTAAACAGTTTTATGGTGAAGTAGTAGAGAGTTGTAGGTCACTACAGGCCAGTTTTGTCACAATATGTCTCACTTTAATCCTAGGAATTATTTTAAATTCCCTGTAGTTACTAAACTCCCAACATCAAGGAATCATTGGACATAGATATGATTGGACAGTTTTTCCTAGACTAGCACAAGTTTTATCGCACAGTTAAATGACCACTAAAAAGACTCCTCTTCAGAAATTATAAGTTACCATTGTCAGATATATAGTGTTTTAATGTACTTGTGGGGTTCAGGCACCTAGGCAGTCAACCACACAGGAAATGTCTCGCCGCCTAGGCGCCTGAACCCGTACTTGTGTAATGTGCTTAGGAAGGGACAAGGAAGTACATCATTTATTCCACATTGGTTAAAAGAGTTACCTTACTAATACCAGCACTTAAATAGCACAATAGCTAGAAACCAAAATCAGTGTACATCTCAAAAGATTTTCTCCCAGATGAACATTGGTAATAATATGCCACTGTAAAAACCCTCCATGAACTTCCTCCATCCAACTATACCTTACTTTCACTCAATCTCTGTCCTCACAACCTTCCACGCCAACTCCTCTCTATCCCTCCATGAACACTCATCCTTTTATTACCTGTATATAGAATTATATCTTAGTATGTAATCTTAGAACTAAACTAAACTATTTTCAGTAACAACTCTGTTTACTAAGTCAAAATCTTTGATTCCCACTGCTTTTCACTCTACTTGCTTCACGCAATGTTGATAATCTATTTTTATGTAAAATATGTTCTCTAAAAATGTCATGTACTGTACTAATACATCATGTATTTAAATATGTTTTGTAATATAGTAGATTTACTGAACTTTAACTTTATGATGATGACGGGGAGCTTTTCTCCCCGGGCCACTGCTGAAAAAGGGCTGTTAAGTCAGACTTTCCCGGTCAACAAATGTCAAATAAATAAATAAATAAATATAGCATTTAGATAAATATTTGGCTTTTATGCAGACCATGAATCCTTCCATCTACATTTTCACTCACATAGACACACACACACACACACACACACACACACACACACACACACACACACACACACACAAATACTACAGGTTTTTGTTTCCTCCTGTTAAATATCTCTGCCATAGGTTGGTCAGCAACATATTGTAGAATAGCACTTGCCAAACTATCAAGGGCATGTTATTGTATTTTGATTTTTCATTAAACATTGCACCAAATAATATTTGTTGGCATGAAAAATAAGGTGTATCATCTCTCTTGCTTATATCTGGCTATAATTTTTCACTGGGTACCACTGAATTATGCAAGTCTTACTAGTAAACCATATTGCTGGATGTTTTCCCCCTACACATAACATCAACTGTACCTTATCATGAAGATACATTAGAATTAAATATTTATTTTGTTTAGAATTGGCTTTTAATTTTTTTTAAATATAAAATATCAGAGAATGTTACCTGTCAAATGATGTAGATCATGTTACTCTGTTGCCTGTCCTTCAAATGTACCAAATAATACTTTCTGTTATAAAAAAATAAAGTAAAAGTATACCTCTTGTTTATATTGGGCTAAAATTTTTCACTAAAAGGTATTACAGAATAGCATTTTCTCACTGTTTTGCCATTAAATAGAGCACCAAATTAAATTTTATTTTATTTTTGTTTACTTTGGTGACAGGGCAAGTACTGGTGGGCCAGTGGCTTCCTTTCACTAGAGTCCTTGGGTGGTATGACTAGGTGAGATTTTGGTTACAGCACCAGGGAAATTCCAATACTCTTTCTGAGTACTATGTGGAACCAGAAGGTTGTTGCTGGTGCTCAAGAAAGATAGAGGATGACATAAATCTCAAGCATGAATCAAAAAGCTGCAGGTGTATTGACTGTTTAATTGTATAAAGGAATGCAAAGTAACTGAGGTAATGCCTAGAGGATAATAAGATTAATTTTGGTAAATATGATAAACAAGGAGGAACCAGAAGAAAGTGCTGATATGGAGCCAGGCAGTTGAAGAATGCTTCAATGCAGTAGCAGATGAAAACACAGGTTAGTAGAGTGAATCATTTTTCATGCAACAAATTAGTTGAAATTATATGATATAATACACATACATTTGCAGGAGGCACACTCAGTTAGCAGAGTAGCTCATTTTAAGAGTATGAATATATATGTATGTGTATTAGTGAATGCAAGTTCATTGAAGTGACACTTCATTGGGACTTGATAGACTGAAAAATACATTGACTACTGTCTATCAGATTCAAAGAAGCAACCCCTCCAACCCCCAACTATTAAATATACCTCCACTCTGAAATCACACAACAGTGAAAGTAATTGGAAACTAATGCTCTTTTTCATGAGAAATAATGAAAACTAGCAAATCTGTAACAAAAATCACCCCACGCAACACATTCCATACCAGACTCTAACACCTGTAACCCTGAAACCCTATAAAAGTACAACTATATCATAGTCACATTGCTATGGGCAAATATACAAAGTAACACCTATCAATTAAACAGACTCTTTATCATTTTACAGAGTTTTGGCAAAACTTGTCACTCAACAACTTGGAGATGATACATACATTATGTAGCACTGTCACACCATAGCAATGGGGTTTCTGGTTTATTTCTCAACTGTGGCACCTTCTGTGCAGAGTCTGCATGTTTTCTATATGCTTGCAAGGGTTTTTTTCCAGGTTCACTGATTGTCTTCAACATTCCAAGGACATGTGGTTGTAGAATCAATGTTCATGTTGTATGGGTGTGTTTATGTGAAATTTAGACAGAAGAATGCCTGGTTCCTATCAGTTCGTCGAAACTTCAGCAGTTCGAACACCATATGTTTGAACTGTGAAGTTTGAAAACTGATTATCCCGAAGCCACGGAACATCAAATTCTTTCCCAGGTAAAGAATTCAGTGGGCCGTTTCTGTGGCTTCACGATTTTCAGCACTGTGGTGGAAAGTTATGGGTCGGGTTCAGGTAAGTGTGCGATTGTTTGGATGTTAGGGTTAGGGCATGGGTTAGGTGAGTTAGGGTTAGGGCTCGGGTGAGGTGGGTGTGTGATAGTGGCAGACTTTAGGGGTAGGGTGAGAGAGGTGAGATAGGGTTAGGGAGCGGGTCAGGTGAGTGTGCGATAGTGAGGGACCTTAAGGTTAGGGTTTGGGTTAAAGTAAGTGGATAGGTAGTAGTGTATGTACAGTTTAGTGTAGGGTTAGATGTAGGATTTTAAGTGTATGTGTGTGGACTACTGTTTTTTTGGTGTGCTTGTGTTGTGTGTGTGTTTCTTGGAACAGCGATATTATTTCTCTGGGAAAAAAATCGCTGTTCTAAGCCTTCAATGGTTTTGCACTTCGAGGTTAGAATTTCAAACATATGGTGTTCGAAATTCTGCCATTTCGACGAAGTGATATAGACCCAAGAATGCCTGGCAATGTACTTCAATTCCCTATTTACCTAATAAAACTCTGTGGGTGGTGGTGGCTTTTTGTAGAATTGTTTTAGGAGTCAAATGCAGCTCTATAACACTGGATGAATGGAATCTACATATAGAAAGACACACACATGCCCCCCCACCACACACACACACACAAAGACAGATGAATGTATATATATATATATATATATATATATATATATATATATATATATATCTAGTTATATGTTTCTCCCATGTCCAAAAAATGTGCTGAGTGTTTCCATCTCAAACTCACCAATGAATGTAGCTGTGGGCAGCAGTACAGACACTACATTATACCCCTTAGGGGAAAGAGTTGTACAGACTAACAGCTTTGAGCATCTACTGTGGTGCACAGTATCTTCAAGACAGGAGAACACGGATGACAGACTGCACACCATGACAAGGTTAGCCACTCGACAGTGTAAAATATGGCTCTAGGTGATTAGGTCATGTCAACTAATGTCACCAAAAATGGGCATGGGTAGCTACCAGTGATAAGTGGGTTGAGGACCCGGCCTACTCTGACCCATGCCAGGGACCCTTGCTAATGGTGGGAGGGGTATATGTGCCCCTAGTGGCCAGTGTGTGCCCACCATAAAGCCCAGCAGTCCTGGGTCAATAAGCTACTGGCTGGTCAGTGTCTAGTTGCCCAGTCTGGGTTACCTGGGATAGCTCTGTTGAGCGAAAGCTGGATGTAAAACCAACCAACCTGCCAAATATGACTGGAGAATTCCTATGCTTAATGTAGGTTCACTGACAGGACACAGCTTGGAAGTGGATGACCCTGACCTTGAGTAGCATCTTACCCTCACCAAGAATGATGCCACAATATGAAGACAAGATGATCAATTTCAACAATTGGCTTAAGTATTGGTGTCATTCAAAGGGGATCCAATGCCTGACAGCCTGGAATGACATGATCGACAAGCCATGATGCTTCGCTAGGGCAACGTGCACCTGTCACCCCTGGGCTTTCGGATATTGGCAAAGGCTCTTGCTTCCCCCATAGTGCCTTTTTTAGGCAAGGCTCAAAAGACAAACACACCTCCATAGGTATCACAAGGGATAAGAAACTAAGAGTAATGCTACTCAACGCCAGAAGTCTAAACCTCAAGATGCCTTTTCGAAACTCTCCTTAACATGGAGAACATTGATATCTGTGCAGTAACAGAAACCTGGTTCAAGGCTCCCGAGAGCACCCCAGCACTACCAGGTTATACCTCATACCATGCTTTTTGGCCCCAAAACTTTGACCACAAAAGGAGGGGGAGTATCAATATTCATCAAAGATACCCACACCTCCAGGTTGGTGGCACAGCACGAAGCATCAGAGACTATCCATGTGCAACTAACAGTGGGTAAAACTGCCTTCCAGTTTATAGCCTGCTACAGACCACCCTCCCAAATCCAGGAACCCCACTCAGCCTTCCTGAGAACACTGGAAAATATGAAGGTCTCTCCAAACACCATTATATTGGGTGACTTCAACTACCCAAACATAGACTGGGAGCATTACTCTAGCTCCAACACCTAGCCCAAAGGTTCCTAGAATTTATAAACTCAAATACTATGGAACAACTTGTTACCACTCCCACAAGAGGGGAAAACATACTGGACCTGATCATCACCAACATGGGGACTCTATGCTCCAGACCAGAAGTGTATCCCTCACTGGTAAGATCAGACCATAAACTAATCTCACTGGATATTCACATCCCGACCACCCCTGCCCAGAAAACCACAGTGAAAAACTTCTCTAAAGCAAATTTCACACTCCTCAAAACCGAGGTGGAATCCTTCAAAGCCCTCGAGACTGTGGAAAATACGGCCCAGACCGCAGAATCCTTTATATACGCATTCTATGAACACCTTCAGGAATGCATGGATCATGCAATCCCAAATAAAACCAAGACCCAATCCTGCAAAGGCAGTTGTCCTGTCTGGTGGACCCCAGCCATAAACAAACTATACAACAGAAGGAGGAAGCTACTACATGATAGAGCAAAATCCCAAAAAGGGAAGGCATCTCTGATCAGTATTAGCAAAAAACTACGGGCACTCATAAAATCGTCTAAGGCCAGCTTCGAGAGAAAAATTGCACAGGACACAAAGGATAATCACAAGGCTTTCTTTAGTTATGTTAGGAACCTGGGTGGGAATTCCCAGATATGTTCAGAATTAGTCCAAAATGACAAAAAATACATCGAATCCACAGACATTGGCAGCATCCTAGCTGACAGGTTCAGCGCAAACTCCCCCCCCTCCCCACCAAAAGGGCAAATATCTATCCCAGCAAAGTGCTGCCCCCCTGACATCTCAGATGCTCAGGTAAGAGCCGCCCTCTCCAAAGCAAAAAACACAGCATCAATGGGAACAGACGGTGTCCCGGGCTGCATCCTACATGAACTCCAAGAAGAGCTAAACCCAAACATAAAACTACTGTTCAATCTCAGCCTTACTACAGGATATGTACCCAAAGAGTGGAGTACAGCAACAGTGGTCCCTCTCCACAAAGGTGGCGCCTCAACGCATCCTGGAAACTATCGCCCCATAAGCCTGACTAGCTTGGGGATCATCATGGACCTCATAAATAAAGATATTGGGGACCTACAGACACTGGATCCTACCCAGTTTGGCTTTGTTAAGGGCAGATCCTGCCTCTTAAACCTAGTTGATTTCTTTGAAACAGTCACCAAGGCCATTGACGTGGGGAAGGTGGTCCACACAGCCTACCGGGACCTCGCAAAAGCCTTCGATACAATACCCCACTCGGGCATTATAGATAAGCTCACCAGCTTAAATATAAACCCCTATGTCACTAGATGGGTTGCAAACTGGCTCAAGGACAGAACCCACATGGTTAGAATTGCTGGAGCCATGTCAGACTCCAAACCAGTTACAAGTGGCGTCCCACAAGGCTCAGTCCTGGGACCTCTCTTGTTCGGTATATATTTCTCGGAGGTACAGGCCAACACGGAAGGACTGTGGCTGACCAAGTTCGCAGATGACTGCAAACTGGGTGCCATAATCGACTCTCCAGCCGACACAAGCATCCTCCAAAAGGGCCTCATAGAAACAGACAACTGGTGCCAGAGCCATGGCCTCAAGCTAAACGCCAAAAGTGTATAGTCATCCCTTTGGCAAAACAAAGTGCCCACAAATTACCACATAGGTGGTAATCCATTAAGTACAGAAGAAGTAATTAGGGACCTGGGGACCCATGTTGATAGCAATCTCTCATTTGACAACCATGTGGCCAAAGTGGTTAGAAAAACATTTTATATAGCCCACCTAATCATGAAGGGATTCACATCTAGATCAGGGGAGGTCATCGTGCCTCTTTACTCATCCCTCATCAGGCCCATAATTGAGTACAATGCCCCTTTCGGGATGTACCTTATCAGATGCCTGCAGCAACTGGAAAGACCCAAAAAGTACCTCACCAAGAGGATCAAAGGGCTCAAACAGATGCCATATGCTGCCCGGTTAAAGAAACTCCAGCTCTACTCAGTGGCATACTGCCTGCTCAGAGGCAATTTGTGCCTGACGTATAAAGCCATGTCCAACCCAGAATTAATGGACATGCTGCACCTCAGAAAATCCAAATCCCATTGAGCTACGCGCTCCAGAGACTTGAACCTCAGCACTGAAATAAATAGGACATGCTGGAGGGACAGATTCATAACCCAGAGGCTCCCTTCACTCTGGAATAAAATCCCAGTCCAGGTTAGGCAGAGTCCCTCATTGACTCTCTTCAAGAGGAATCTTGATGAGTGGATGAGAGATCGTAGGTTTACCCCGGGTATCACTTCTGTGTCACTGTTAGACAGAGGCACTATATACTAACCTCAAAAAAGGGCATAGCAAAATTAATTTAAAATGGGTGGCGAAAGCGAAACACACTCTGGCTAGGCTTATAAATGCCCTAGGGCAGATAGCCTAGTATGAACCTATGAACCTATTAACCTATGAACATGATGATAGGGAGGAGGCTGGATATCCTCTGTATCCAAGAGATGAGATGGAAGGACAGTGCAGCAAAGCCACTTAGCTTGGGATCCAGAGTTTACTACTCAGGTGGAGGGCAGGCTCAAAATGGTGTAAGAATTTTTTTTTTATTTTATTTTTATTTTTATTTTACATTTGTTTACCGGGATAGTCCAACTGGACATAGGTCCATTTACAGCGGAGGCCCGGGAGAAATGCTCCACAATTAAATTACCATCAACATTGTAATACAATCAATAATATAACAGTGAAAATTTGAGGTAAGTACAGACATAAAAAGTCTCATACAATCCAGTCTAAAACAATAAACAATACATCAGCAATAATTGTGGTGAGAGAGAGGCTTCAGAAGGCTGTAAGGGATATCATCAATATAATTAATGACGGACTCATAGCAGTCAGACTCTAGTGTAATGATAGGGCAGTATCCATAATCTCAGTTTATGCCCCACAGTAGGGCTGTGATAGTGAGGAAAAGAGTAAATTCAGGCAGCAGTGTAGGAACCGCCAGATAAAGCAGGAGAACATGAATTGGTGTTGATAATGGGTGACATGAATGCACATATCAAGACAGACAGAACAGGATATGAGGACTGCCTGGGTCCACATGGGTGCAACAGGAATAAAGAAGGAGAAGCCATTCTAGACTTCTGTCTGGCCAATGGCTTGATAGTAGCCAACACATGGTTCAGAAAGAGAGACAGTCACAAGATCACATACAAGACTAGTCAACATGCAACTCAGGTAGACTTCCTCCTAGTAAGGAAAATGCACTGGGGTAGAATCCATGATTGCAAAGTCATCCCCACTAAAACACTCAGCCCACAGCATAAACCACTAGTTGTCACAGTCAGATGCAAGCATTGGTCAGAGAATGCTCTAAGGTTAACAGAGACCAGGTTGAAGTCCTGGAAGTTGACTGGAGAGAAAGTACAACAGTTCAAGGAATTACTCATGGTTCTAGAGCCCCAAGAAGAGGAGGAAATAGGTGGAGTTAAAGAAGAATGGCACTGCCTAAAATTAGCATGTGTTAGGACTGCAGAAAAGATATGTGGCCGAGCCAGGTATAGAAATAAGGTATATAAGAAAAGCTGGTGGTGGAATGCAGAAATCCAGGAAGTCATCAAAAGAAAGAAGGAGTGCAGGAGGAAGTGGGAGATAGAAAAGACTGACCAGGCTAAGAAGGACAACTGGTTGACTAACAAAGAATCTAAAAAAAAGTTGCAATAGCAATGAATAGGGCATCAGAGGCACTGTACCAACTTCTGGAAATTGACTCAGTAAGGGGCACAAAGAAACTATATCAGGTTGCAAGGCAAAGACAGAAAGATAAAGAAGATAGTCAGACACCCTTCATAAGGAACTGCTCACCAGTCCAGAGTACATCAAAGGCAGATGGAAGGAATATTTCCAGAAGCTTCTGAATGAAGAAAACCCCACAGAAGTTGTACTGCCCCAGAAACAGCCTACGATGAGAGAAGAAGAGGAGCCCACCCTAGAATAAGTAAGAACAGCACCAAGGAAGATGAAGTCAGGGAAAGCAGCAGGCTCAGATGAGGTCACAGCAGATATGATAAAGAAGCTGGGTGAGATAGGGGAGAAATGGCTCCTGGATGACTGGACAATAAGCATACTCATGCCAGTGTACAAGAACAAAGGGGACATCCACAACTGTGGGCAGTACAGGGCATCAAACTACTATCCCATGGCATGAAAGCTCTGGAGAGGGTGATTGATAAACAGATACACAGAGTACTAGAACATAAGATGAGAGATGAGCAGTTCAGATTCAGATCAGGATGCAGCACACTTGACCTGATGTTTGCAGTGAGACAGATACATGATAAGAAGCTAGAGATGAGGATAGAAGCCAACTGGGCATTCCTAGACTTGGAGAAAGCATATGACAAGGTCCAAAAAAAGCTGATCTGGGCAGTACTGCGGTGGCTTGAAGTCACAGAAACATTGGTAGAATTAGTGCAGGCTATGTACAAGGACCCAATGATTCAAGTATGAACAGTGTTTGGCCTCACAGTGGGAGTGGGTGTATATCAGGGTTCAGCTCTGAGCCAACTGCTGTTCATAGTGGTGATGGACTACATTAGCAAACAGGTTGGAGTGGAGGGATCAACAAATCTGCTGTATGCAGATGAGGTGGCAGTGCAGGCAGTGTCTGAGATAGAACTTCAGCAAAGTATAGGAGAATGGAATGCAAATCTGAAGGCACATGGGATGAAACAAACAAAGATAAGATGGTTGTAATGGCAGTAAATTGGGGAAATCAGAAGAAGCTGGGAATAGAGATAGAAGGGAAGATAGTGGAAAAGGTAAAAAGCTTCAAGTATCTGGGAGGGATATTTGAGGAGGGGTAGCCTGAATGAAGAGGTCAACGCTAGACTCAAAGGGGCTGCAGCTAATTGGCATAGAGTATCAGGTGTAGTCTATGACAGAAGAATGGCAAAGAAACTGAAAATTAAGGTGTACAAGACAGTGGTGCAAGCAGTACTACTGTATGGTGCAGAAACCTGGGCAGCAAAGGCAGAACAGGTGAAGATGCTAGAGGTGATGGAAATGAAGTGCCTGAGAAAGATTGTAGGCTGCACACCGTGGGACAGGTGAAGAAATGAGGACATCACAGCAGAAGCCAAAGTAGCTCCAATTGCAGAAAAGATCAAAGAGAACATATTACGAATGTTCGGGCACGTGTAGAAAAGCAGAAGAGAATCTGGTGAGGAATATTTGGAACAGCCAGGAAGAAGTAAGAGGAAGCGAGGACATCCAGCAAAGAGGTGGATGGATTGTGTGAAAGAAGATGTGTGACAGTCAGGCATGAGTGTTAAAGAAGGCGGGAGTGTGGCACTGAATCGAGAGAGTTGGCGACAGTTAACACAATGACCCTGACCCCATGTAGAAAAATGGGAAAAAATGGGGCTGATGATGATAATATATGTGTGTGTGTGTGTGTGTGTGTGTGTGTGTGTGTGTGTGTGTGTGTGTGTGTGTGCGTGCATCTGTGGATAAATATATATATATAAATATATATTTATATTGAAGTAACTTAATGACTGACTTCTTTTGATTCTAAGTTTAAACATGTTCCATAATCTTGAAATATGTCATGTAATGTAGTTGTCACATTTTTTATTTGATTTCATTTTAATACTAATTTTCCTAATCTGGTGTTACTTCTCCAAGTGGCATATTACAGGCAAAGACTTTCAAACAGAACTCAATCCAATATTCCCTTACAAACCAGACAGAGGCCACCTCTAAGTAATATGCTAAAAATGCAATATAATTAAATTTTATCAGGCAGAATTAACTTCTAAATTACTTATAAAAACACAGTGAAATTGTAGTTACTGAAGCCTATTTGAATAATTTAAATTAGCCACTCCTCAGACTTTCTTAATAAGGAACCACTGTGCTTTTTATTTTTTATTTTTTTTTTTGGGGGTTGAAGTCTGTAAAACCAGCAATGTGTTCAATAACAGATCAGATCAGTGAAAAATAAAGTGGTACACTGATCTCCCTTGAGTCTCAAGGCATTCCTTCATAATTCAATAGGTTATAGAGTATTTTTTTCTAAATTTGGTAAACCCAGTCCAGTCAAACGTTAAGTTTTTATCTACCATTGTCTCTAGATCTTTACTATGATTTCACTATTTATTTTGTATTCATGACTGATGCCCTTTTTACAAAGTTTCATGATGCTATGAAGTTTTTAATACTGCAACAAGTGTAGAGAAGCATGTAACTGTAGAGCTGGAAACAGCTCTCTTAAAATGCTCATTACCTACCCACTCATCTTCCCCACAACATCAAGCACATCTGGAGTGGTGTATGGCCAAAACACAAGTCAGACAAATTTACCAGACAGGTGTAGTAGAACAGGCTCCTTCATCCTTACTTCTCTCCCTAGTCACAGGACAGTTCAAAGCAAAACAGCCATGAGACATTCTCCTCTGGAAAGAAACAACCCTACCTAGTGAAGGGACATGTCATCCACGTGTCCCAAAATTCAGTGGATCTAGGGAGACCTGAACAACAGGGAGTATAAAGGGACCTGAAGATAACAGTGGCCGATGTCTCAGACTAAGGCTGACTAAAAATAAAATGAAATAAAATAAAATAAGACATATATTCCTCTAGGACACACAAAAATGAGCCCTGACAGTGACCCGGGTATAGCAGACCTTGTTTCTGAGGAGCAAGTTGTTTGGGATAGAGCATCTTCCCAGCTCACATATCCTGGTGTTTGTGTGTGTGTGTGTTTGTGTGTGTGTGTGTGTGTGGGGGGGGGGGGGCTAAATATGTCATTGAATGAAATGCACTCCCTGATGGAAGCTGGGAACTCTAGTTATATGCAAACTATAGAGAAATCTATATAGCAGAACATCTGCAGATGACATTTTACATAGATGGCAATGCATAGGTGAGCTGTGGGTAGGGAATACAACAAACAAACAAACAAAACAAAACAAAATAATTCCACTGCTGTCAGGATGGAACCCTACTGATTGTCTCTGATCTTCTCTGCTGACTCCCTGAATCATACAGCAGAACAATTTTCAAAGAAGGGACCTTTATATGGAGCCCCAATCTGGGGGGGGGGGGGGGGGGCAGGCCAGTAAGATGCTGGAGAGCTGATTCAGGCTGACTGAGAAGGATCTCTAGGATACAGCAGGCATATTTCAATAGTATTTTGTATATTTCAATAGTAAAAAGAACAAAAATAAAATAAAATGAAATATGAAATAAAACAGTTGAAAGATCTGGAAGAATGGGTAAGAAAAAATAGTTTCTGTAGCCTAATTAATTTTGTTTTTTATGAGTGCACCAGTTTTTGCAATCAAAGTCGTACCTCTCTTTTCTATTATATGTCAACCACACGTTGCAAATCATATCAAGAAAACAAATGAGCAGAAGGTGTCAGTTAAGATGTGTACCATTGTCAGAAAAGTATACTTAAGTCTTCTCCCATTTACCTGGTTCACATTACCCATTAGCTTCTCCCTCTTGCGTATTTCCTTGCAGATTAACTGAACACTATGAGCACTATGTTTTTAGTGTGTTGTCAATGATGTCCTTAGATTTCCTAATTTCAGTGTATTGCTTCATTGGAGTATCTTACAGATAGTGCATAGGTGTTGGCACTGCTATGAATTTATAGTTGTTAACAGTCCGAGGATATATAGCCATCAGTTCTCTGACCTTATATGACCACTGTCAAGGTTCTTCCCTTTTGTGCATGCCCCCCCCCACCCCCACCCCAGTAGGAGGCTAGAGTACTGTTATCAGTACTGATGAGCAAAATACTGCAACTAATTTGAAAATAAAATGAAAATTAGTTGTGTTTGTTACATTTTCTTTTGTTTACGTCTGAATGTGAAATGCTGCATAACTCCATTGATCATAAGGGATGACTTCATGATTCCAGTATGATCAGCAAATTATGCAAAGTGAAAACTTAATCAGAACCTGCCATTTTTCTTCTTAGCACAAGAAATCTGGACAAAGTCTAAAATAGTGAGTGTACAAAAGCCTTAAAATGGTGATAAATTTTAAATATGTCTCTTATAAACTTAGAGAGT
This sequence comes from Protopterus annectens, assembly GCF_019279795.1. NCBI lineage: Eukaryota > Metazoa > Chordata > Ceratodontiformes > Protopteridae > Protopterus > Protopterus annectens. The sequence goes on along the minus strand of NC_056741.1, from coordinate 570,665,982 downwards.
CACTGAAATAACTGAATTTGTGTTAGCATACATTTTTGAAGGACATGAAGTCTGAAACTTAAATGTACAGTATTATTTAGTGACTTCAATACTTAGTGATTTACCAAAAAAAGACACAAATTTTATGAAGAAAAGACCAAAACATGAGGCAAACATCTGTTCATTCTGCAAAAATCTGGGTGGTTAAGAGATATGCCTCTCCTTACTGAGTGAAAATTATCACAGTATGGCCAATATACATTTTCACTATTGCTAGGAATATTGTACAGAATTCATCAAACTCTGAAATACTGTACATCTAAATATCATGAACATATAATCAAAAAGATAATCTGAATCACAGAGTAAAAATGTTTAAATTTTTGTAAAGTTAATCACTATCTGAAGGAAAAAAATTCAAACTCAGAATAAAAATACATTTATATTCTAGGCACTCTTGTTTGTGTTTTGCTTTTACCTAAATAACTTGCCAGACATGTGCTAATGCACTTTGAAAATATTTATAATTTGATGCTTGTCGATGTGACATGTTTGTCTTACTTATAAACTTGAAATAAACACCTTTTAGTACATATAAAAATTCACCATATTTATTCTCTGTTCCTAAAAGGACATTGCACACTGTACTAAAAGCATTTCTGCTGCCCTTTATTACTGAACAGAATGGTAAGTGGTAATTTCTTCTGAGGCACTGTAACCTCTTCAATAATGTAGCAAAATCATAGTGTATTCCAAGTTTGACAGTCTTTGAAATGACAGGTATAGCATACCACTGATGTACTTTCTTGAGAGATGTTTTTCTAAATTCTGGAATGTTCTTAGTCATGTTAACATTTCAATAAAATGCAGGTAAAAATTCATTGTTGCCCTGTACTATTTCAACCCAAGATTACAACAAGCAGTATTCCTCATGCAGTATTACACACACACACACACACACACACACACACACACACACACACACACACACACACACACACACACACACACACACACACACACACACACACACACACACACAGCATTTTCTGTATAACATAAATGTAATTTGATCCTAAAACAAGTTGTTGCATTCTAATTATAGTCATATAGGTGGTAAATGCAATATAAATGAGAGATAAAATGTTCCCTGAGGATTCAATACACTCTGTGTAGGCTTCGTGCAAAGCCTATATGGAGTTTATGTGCTTGTGCGTTGAGCACAGAGCTAATTATATATTCATGCCGCACACCGCATTTAAACATAAACATGCGTGGCTTCGTGGCTAGCAACAAACAGTGTTGCCAGATAGGAAACAGTGTAAAGTAACATGATAGCAGAACACATGTAGATCTGTTTGCCTATGGGAAAACTAGGCCTGTAGGATTGAGTGTAATTTCAAATGATTACCAGGGTTAATAATATAGCAATGTGTATGGTCCAAGCACATTACAGGACAGTATATTCAATGCAGAGTATTGTGGAGTTCCATTTCAGGCATTCTCTATAAAAGTTGTGTAAATGATCTTTAACAGTACATGGACTGCCATGTAGGGGGAGTGTATGTATTGAATAGGGACCACAGATGAATTGTAGGAATGAACACAGGAAAAAGGACAGATGAAACAGCTTAATGTACAGCTGATGAGGACATGTAAATTAAGACAGTTGTAGCAGGAACAGTAATCACATATTGACATGATATAGTATGGACTGCACAGTGAAAATGTATATTATCTGACTGTCACACAAGGTGACACAATGGAGAAGGATATATATGTGATATAAATGTCCTGACATGAACAATGGAGAGGACATCTATCAGGGATGTTACATACAATAGGGGTATGTGCATACTGTGAAGCTGTGCAAAATGAGTTGTCTTAATATGACTGTAATGTCAGCATAGGTCTCCACCAAGCGAGACCAATAGTTACAGGCTCATGGACAACAGTAAACAAACGTACACACAATCATGGAGAATATCAGAACAATAGCACCAGTAATACAATGTCTATGACATGACATATGTGATTGTGAGTGATCATAGATGGCTCTGCATGAGCACACTTGTACAGCTATTATGAAATGTCAGAAATCTATGAGAGTAATCAAGCTCACCAGCCTGGCACTGTAAAATCTGCTGGGGGTGTTAGGAGGAACACTGCTATACCTGTTTGTGACATTATGATCAATCTAAACTAGTTGGCAGGTGTGCATGGCAAATATATATATATATGGCACAATCCACACTCTCACAAATGTAACCCACATCATCAGTGTTGTCAAACAGCTATGTATGGACTGTGTGCATCACCAGAACAGGTGTCACACATGAATCTGTTATATCACCTTGATGGGTGATCTGCACCATCAGACAGTAATGTTTGTGCAACAAAAATAATACTTAGGTATGGCCAATAGGATGTGTGGGAGCTCACTGTGGCAAAGGTAGTACACTTGAGTTACTCATCCATGGAAGATGTGTAGGAAGGTACATGAATAAGGGTGCATTGTACTCAGCAAATCATGTGATGAAGGCTGTAAACTCTGGAAGGATTTTAGTCTTTGATGTGGATGTCCTGCACATACTCAGGTGTTGTGTTACATACAAGGGAGTAGTCATCACCGTCAGCACATGCTGGTGGACATTACACATACCATCTACCTCAGCACACAGGTCACATACCACTTGGTCTGACTATAGGGGTGTGATGTCTACATTTTCATTGGGTTGCGAATTTGTTTTCATGATGTAAGAAATCCTCCCATGTTTTTGTTTCATCTCATGTATCTTCACAGCTGTGGCAGCAATCTTTAGCGTGTGTTGATTCTGTCTGTATTATACTAGTATCACAGCAGAAGTCTGTCTTGGAGAGTGTCAGACAACAGTTTATAGGTGATGATAGCAGTGGTGGGTGAGGCAAAGATGTTAACAGCAGTGTCCCACATGCCGGTCGAAAATGCTCTCTCCAACATCAAAGAAATGCATAAACACACGCAGACACACACCCGTTGACTGCTGTGAGAACAGAACCCCTACCTATCTAACTATACAGACTACATAACTCAGTACTTTACACAAGTGCCACAGCACAAGTTTGACTTTTACAAGGCAGGAGGACAATTTATAATCGATGACATCATTACATGTTTAAGAGAAGGTGTTGGGAGGCCTGCATGAAATGGATTTGTATGCATGTCCAGCTGTGAAAATACTGGTACCCCATGGGATTGCAGTGATGACTGCAGGATACACACTTATGTTCTTCTGACTAGACACACACACACACACACACACACACACACACACACACACACACACACACACACACACACACACACACACACACACCAGTTGACTGTTCTGTGAACAGAATTCTTACCTGTCCAAGTACACTGACTACAGAACTCAGTACTTTATGCAAGTGCCATGGCACAAGTCTGACTTTTACAAAGCTGCAGGACAATTTATAGTGGATGACATCATCAGTGCATGTTTGAGAGCAGATGTTGGGAGGCCTGTCTGAAATGGATAGCTAGCCATGTACAAGTGTCAAGATCTTAAACTTCTGCAATGTTACCAGATTGATGCATGTGCAATGTGTAGTATTTGTTGTTGTGTTTCTAATGTGCAGGTATTCTATAAGAGATAGCTTTACAAACTTTATGCACACAGCTGTCAACATTACTACAACTATTGAAAAATCTGATGTGCATAGTATATAAGAAAGCATGTGTTATTACTTTATGTAGTGTAGTTGATATATGTGTGAAGAAGTACTGAGAGACCAAGTTTGCAGTGCACAGGGGGAGGTAACAGATGGCTGCAGTGAAAATATGTGTTGCTTATTTATAAGCGCCTTCCCTTTGTTTTTGTTTTTTACATGCACTTTCATGGGATGAAGACTATATGCACAGTAAACATAAGTAATACATGCTATTATCCATTTCCATAGTGTGCCACCTAGCAGCTGGATTGCGCACATGATGGCAATGTGTTTGCACGTACAAGATGCACATTTATACAACTTTCCCTGTTTGCAGTTAGTTAAGTGCAAAGCAAACACCAGCCTCACTGATAAGATTCTGGGAGTTCTGAGTACCAACTGAATGAAACATACCTGCTGCTTAGCTAACTCTGTGGCAGCAGGTATAAATGCATTTACAGATTTTTTTTTCAGAGGCCAGATGATATAGTGTTAGAATCCAAGTGTAGCTAATAGTTTTAAATATGTATTTATAATACAAAAAAATAATGCTGTATTCTATATTCACTGTGTGTTACCTCTGCGCACCATGTTTCATTGGCATTGTTCAGAGGTAACTGCACCAAGGAAGCACTGTTCACCATTGCTTGGCATTGATGTGTGATGTTAAACTCCACCCAAACAGACAGGCCAAAAAGTCTAGGGCTCTATTGTTTTTCTTTTACTTATGTCTGTTACATGTGATTCTATTTTTTGACCAGATTAAAGTTTTAAAATGAGGTAGATAGGAAAGTGGTGAATGGTGGCAAGCAGGGAGAAGAACAAAGGGAAAGCAGAAGGGAGGTAGGAAATGACCAAAAGCTATCCACTTCTTTAATAGTGCAAAATGAAAATATGTACAGAATATTAGCTAAATTTGGACTGTCCATCCCCCACAAAGGGGGGGAGTGACAACAATGCAATCATGTAGAAAGAACGATCCAGGCTCCTCCAGGATGACACTCTTTATTACAAAATGTTCAGTTTGTAATAAAGAGTGTGAACCTGCAGAAGCCTGGATCAATATTTCTACTATTTGCTGGTGATTTTTTGGTGTTTTACTTTGGATTTAAACAATGCAATCATGTTGTATAGCTAATTGGACCATATCAAGTGTCTTAAGAAGACACATGTGAGATGTGGAGAGCTAGTTATGGGATTATTTTTTTTTGAGGGATAGATGCTCATTTTTTTTACTTCACTAGAAGAATGTTGGGTAAGGAACGTAAGTGTTTCTGGGTCAGGTAAGCAGGGTAAGTGAGGAAGCAGATGCAAACAAGCAAGACAAACATGACAAGACATAGGGATGGTGAGGGACACAAAAAGGTTGGGGGACACCATGCTTGGGATTAGGGAGGGGACAACATAAGGCCCATCAAACATGGGGACAGTGAGAATCTAGTCCAAACCTGCAGAACTATCATCACTGTACTCTTACTTCGCTGGCTTTTGGAGTGCTTGACATCTCCTCATAAGAGCCATGAGGGAGAGCATCCTCTCCTTCTGATGTAGGCATGCACCAATGGTGGTGGCACGACCCTATACACCAACCCTGGCATTTCCTGATGGATGATAAAATTGCCACTTCCACCAGTACTGCCAGAGGGTACCACAACACCAGCTGCCATAGTCCTACCTGAGGGTGCAGGTAGTGCAGGGGAAGCAGAGGCAGTACTGCCAGTTTGAGTCCAGATGTTCTGGGCTTTGTTACCAGAGCCAGTGGAGCGAGGGCAGGCTGAGCTACTGTTTTTTTTTACCTCCCTGTGCTCTAAAGCATTTTGTGATTTGTCAGAGATGGATGGCATGGAAACATTTTGATGACACATGGGATAAAAAAAAGAGATAAGGGTTGGGTTGAGAGAAAAAAAATAAAATTTGTACCATCATATGTGACATACAATGCATTATCACAATAATAACAGTTTATTTCATATGAACTTTTACATTTACATATACTTCTTAACAACTACAAATTGTAATCAAGGATTGCTCAAAGTAATCCTTGTAATATGCAGATATTTCACATATGTTTAGTCCAATTATACAGATTAAGTTAACAACAGGGCATTTATGCCACTTGTGTGCAAATTAATTTATGGACTATTTTAAAGGATTGCACTATTTTATGCTTATTTGTGGTATGTGAACCCACAAAGTCTGACTACAGTCTTAATCATGAATGCTAAAGTTGGCCTGTGCTACAGACTGAAGCATGCATGCTTGATTTTACAGATAGGATATGTATGCTTACTTTGCTACAACTCTACAGAATTTTTTTAAAATTTACAAGCTACCAATAATACTTTTCCTGAGCTGTATACATACCCCTTGCTTGCTTCCCTCAGTCTCTCTTGACACTCAGTGTGGGCCTCTTTATTCACAGTTATGCCAACACTGGCTGTAGAATAAACACAAAAGAACAAGAGAAGTGCATTATGCATACCAGCATTGCCTATATGTAGCTTACATTTTCTTTATTAGTATATTTACACAATGGTGTGATGTTACTAGTTCTGAACTCATCCATCCACTGGTTGAGCCTATCCCTCTTTCACCTTTCATTAAAGTGTTGCCTACACTGTTCTCCAGTGCATAGAATGCCGGTCGCACTGGAGACAGCCTTGGATAGATTATTCCAAACTTCGGACCTTCAGTTGTGGCACTTTACAAATAGTCCAGTAAAGATTCTGTTAAAAATAGTCCAAGTAAGATTCATGATTCCCCACCTCCCCACACCTCACCACCATCTCCCTTCTACCGCCTACCACTCCCAAGCAAAAAAACTGAAAGGGAAGTCCAGGCAAAGGGCCAATACCTGTTTCCCACCAATACCTGTTATTGCATTTACTGGTAGTGAACAATGAACCATGATTGCATGATGTATGTTTGACAGATAACAACAACACAGTTAATGAAACAACAGCAGAAATAGGATGAATTAATATATATGGGTGAATAATGATTGATTTGATAGTAGCTAACGGCTTGGTGCTTGGATTTTACTTTATTTTTTTTACTTTACAAATGGCATACATGCACATGGGGCCCCTGACACATTTTTTTTGCTATACCTTTATACTTTTTTAAAACTGATTTTTGATCAGGGATTCAGGGGATTGAGGCCTAGAGAAAATATTTTCTTCATTTTCTGGTGATTTTACATCTTTGCCACCAAAGAACAAAAATTGGCATTGTCATGAATTAATATTAAATATATGCCAGAGATGGTGGGTTACCATATATGTGTATGACCTGACAAGGTCCTTGTTTATGCATTCATGTGTGTATGAGACTTTTTGAAGTCTGAAGGCCATCCAAGGTCAGATAGCACAAGTATAAATACAGAAACATAGTAGTCTGTATACCCTCAGTCATACATATAATTCATATGAACTCCACTGCTATACATATAATTCATATGAACTCCACTGCTATACATACTTGCTGTTATTTTTATTTATAATTATGTTTAACTTTTTATGTTTACATTTAATATAAAGTAAAATGGAACAACGGTAAAAATACTTAGAATTTCCTGTATTATAACCCAGGACCATCTGTATTACAGCCCTATACTTACACCTGGTGCCAGAGGAATAGTTAAGTAGCAGTTGGATATTTCCCTATTCATTGCTAACTATTTTATGTAAGATTTAATATAAAGTGTAGTGGAACAGTGGTAAAGATATTTGGAATTTGCTGTACTAGAACCTGGGAACATCTGTATTGCAGCTCTACACTTACACCTGCTACAACAGGAATAGTTAAATGCCAGCTGTATATTTCCCTATTCATTGTTAACTTCTATGTGTTAACCACCATGCAACACCACTTAGCATGTTGGCACAGTGCCCAACAGAATTGATAGAATGCATCCATTTGGAAATTGTTGACTGTCTTCTTCCTCTTTGCAGGTGTTCCGAACCTGCTGGTGTTGGGAAAGGCTGCTAAATGCTGCACAATGTCAATAAGAGATGTTGCATGATGGGAAGCAAAAAATGAAACAAAGTATCTTTTATCAGAATGTCTGCATCCTCCCTGCAGGTGTTCTCTCTACCTTGTGTATGGGCCATTACTCAAATTTGTGTGATGGTAAGCATTACAGAAACAAGACAAGCAAAGCTACACTTATTTTAGGCTTGTGAGTAGTGTTTATTAGGTTTCATCCTTAAAAGACAAAGTTGGGACTCAAACCTTGTTCTACAGATAGTATATGCTGTGGATAAATCTGTTTAGCAAATGTGCTACACATACAATTGATTCACATTTGTAGTTGATGTACTGGTTATCAAAGAAGTACTTTTCATGACATTTACTGTGTTTATCCATTACCTGTGTTTGTACTAAGCCACACATCTCACAAATACTGGCATTAAAAAAAGAAAGGAAAAGAAATCTGCAAAACAATCAACACTACAAAATATATGTTAGTACACATGAAAGCTTTTTATGCAAGTCTAGATTTGAACTCTCCCATCAGTGCACCTTCAAAACACAGAAAGAGTGTCTTATCCCTCTTTGCCGCAGAGAATGAAAATCATTGTGCATACAGGCAAGTCCAACATCATCCACAGTATTAACAAAACATATGGCACTTGCACACTTCTGAGTTGTCTCTACATGTATTAACTTCAGATGTATTGCAATGAGTGATCACACACCCATTTATGATTATTGCTTGGAGAAATGCAGCTCTGTCTTATCTTTCTGTGTAGGTTGCTCATGCTTCTCTTATCTGAGCAGTAATCTGAGACATGCAGTCTGTAAGACATTTTGTAATATTGTCCTTAAAATGTTGGACAATATTAAATGGCAATAATATATAATTGTCAACAAATGCAGGGGGAGGTTGGATTTTACTGAACAGAAACTGTGAAATGTGTGCTGCTTACTTACATTAAAACCTTGATACAACTGCTTCTTCACTTTGTAAATTTAACCTGGCTGACACACCCTCTGGAGGTAAGAGAGTTTGAATTGCTGTTGTGTTTTCCTTCTCCCTACCAGTAATCATTCACAGTTACAATCCATTAGCAACCTCTTACAGAAGGAGTGCCTGCACTATGTTTACATCTTCTACACAGAGCCAAGAATTTTGGATTCAGCAATTCTAATGAGTTCACACCCCATGTGTATCTTCACCATGGTTACAGACCTGAATTTACACTATAGAAAGGGAACTGTGTAGCTAGGGAACCTGAAGTTAGAGACCTGTTTATGTGGAAAACACAGCACAAAATTGCTATTACTTTGGATTTATCTGCACAGAGGACTACTAATCTTGATACGGTATGATTGCATTTGTCAGTTATATACTAAATATGCTCAGATGTCAGTTAGAAAAACACTTTTATATATTCATTAGCAAATGCTGCCTTTATCTGTATGCACTTCTTAGAAGTTTACTGATGGCATAGGCATTTTTGTCGGGGTATTTTACTTTCTCAGATGCACAACCATATTAACTTTCATCACACATGTTAATGTTACAACTATTTCTCTTTACACTCTTCTATTCTTATTTCAGTGAAATGTAAATGCCCTATATTGTAAATTACACAGGGGTGTTAACCTTCTAGGATGGACCATAGAAACCTTTAGGGAAGTGCCAGCCACAGGTAGAGGTGACAGGCAATTGCATGAAAATGAATGTTCTGTGGTAAATGTGTTCACATGTTTTTGGGACAGTTTCTTTGATAGCACGTATAACAGTTCATTGATATTTTATTAGTTTGTTTGGTAGCAAAATGTCATTTGCCTGATGTTTTGGGGGGAGAGCCAAGTTCTTTTACTGTGTTGGCACAAGCAAAACATTGTTATTACAGAAGTTTGCTTTGCTATTGTTACCCCCTTTGTTCTGGATCCAGCCTTGCTTTCTGTGTGACTGTGATATGTTACAACCACATAAATCTTTTTTATATTTGAATATCTTGAAAGTTTTTTGTTTCCTCAGTGGGTAATATAGAAAAACTACTACTTATGTGTTATATCTAAGCAGGACTTTTATTTATGTGATATTTATGTGTATTATCCTTCTTTCGTGTTTTATGTCACCTAGGACAATTGTACCCAGACATCCCAAACCTTGCACCCCCCCTTCAGTGACCTGAGAATGATGTCTTTATACAAACATTCGGGCAACATGGTGGCTTTCTGCTTGAGAGAGTCTGTGGGGATATGTTGGGAAGAATGCAAATTAGGCAGCAGATAGTGGATGATGTCAACGCTGTTGGGGGCTGCAGCAGGACATATGGTCAGGTGCATCATAGGGCCACTGACATGATTTCATCATCCTGGAGGACAGCAACTGCAGTGGCCTGTGGACAGAAGGCTACTAGGGGAGCCTGCTACAGAGCCATTACTGACACCAAATGAAGAGTTCCTGTCCACTGTCAGGGATCCAGAGAGCACAGTGGAAAGTGCACAACAGCATGTGATTGATGTTGGCGCTGTTGTTCAGAGAGGACAAGTATGTCCTAGGATGAACGTCCAGACAGGCTTACCTATGTCAATTGTTAAATATTTCTTGTACAGTAAAATACTGATAGCAATGCTTACATTTTTTTTAACATTTATTTTTTGGTGGGGGGAACTAGTTATAGATTGATACAGTTAACAACACATTCTAGGTCATTAAACATGGGCTTGTGGTGGATGTGTCATCCAAGTTTCTGTTAAATGTATTGTCAATGGACATATAAAAGGCCAACATTTTTCACTCATGTTACTGCTAATTGTGATGATGGTGTCCTTACCTTTTCCTTCTTCTAGGACCTTTGTTTCTAGGAACTGTGGAGTCATCTGCACATGATAAGACAAACATTTTTATTTCAGTACTGATGAGTATTTCACATAAATATTTATTTTATCCATATGTGTGATGTGGGTGTCAGGACTGTGTGTGTATATTACTGTACTGTCTGCAATAGTGGGATCACTGTTACTTTATTAGCATATATTGATCCATAGTAGTGTAGCTATTAATTTCTTTCCTGTGTTTGTTGCTTTTTATCACAGATGATCCTGACAGTGTAAGTGTAGGACTCTTACCACCTGATGTCAGAGTATCAGCAAACTCTAATGATGATTGTAGGCAAAAACAGCACAGTTGGGGGGTGCAGAGGTTCAATCGGACATTGAGGTTAAAATTCAGCCATCCCCTTTAATTCTAATGGACACAGCCAGTAAGCCTATTCCAACCCATTAAAGTGAGCCATCAGATATTGGATAGGTGGAGGGTGAGACACCTGAAGAGGGTAGTTTGGTTGCTACAACTTCAGTGCTTGTTGCCTCTGGCTGTAACCAAAGTGTGGGTGAGGTACCAAGCAGGACAGTTGTTAGGAGTGCTCAGAGGAAGCCGGTTGTCCATCCTCCACCTGATCCAAGTGTGCCTTTCCGTGCTAGTCAAAGTATGTTTAGGGCCATCATGGAGGTCCAGGCACGTTCCAATAGGGCCTCCATGTTTACAATTGTAGATGTGACATAGGCTGACATACGTGACTGTCTTCATTGTGTTGCTGATTCAATGGATCAGATGAATGACATGATGGAATGTCTGCTGGGAGGGGGACAGCATCCATGTGGGTGTAGGTCAGCCACATCATCTGGTGTTAGCTGACATGGACCTACCTGATCACACTCCCATAGTGGCACTACTTCCACTGCTCTATCAGTGGTTGAGGTGCTCCCACCCAGACGTGGCAGGCCATGGGGTCATGGTCTTGGGTGTACTTGTGAAGAGAACTCATCCAGCAGACATCAGTCATGTTCAAGTAGCTAGGAGTTGCATCTGACCATAGGCGTGGATGTGCCAGTGCAACTCTTAGCAAAACCATTTCTCATGGATGGGTATGATGATAATGAACTGCCACCTCTACCATGCACAGTTTACATCTGTCCAACATACAAAGATGCAGAGCAAGCACAGAGCTTAGCTGTGTTCTTGGGAGCACTCACACATCAATTTCACCTGGAGTGCCCATATAGACACACACACAGCAGTTACACGGTTCAGTCATGAAGCTTAAAACTCATTTTGTCTCAGTCGCCATTTGATATTTTATCCAAATGTCTGCCTGTTTCTCTTTCTTAGTCACACACACTCACCTTTTGTGTCAGCCAGGGCTTCCTGCCCCCACAGCACCCTGTGGAAGTGATAACTGTGCCATATCCTTGTTTTCTATCTTCTGGATTCAGGGATGCATAAGCTTTGTGCCTGATGCTCATGGTGTATAGTTGACTTAGTGCTTAGTATATCTGTGTTTGTGATGCTGTTTTGCTAACTGTACTGTTTTCTTGCTGGTTTTTGTAATGTGTACAGGACTCCCACACTCTTACAGCAACAAAGCTAGACCAAGCCATAAATAAAAGTGAGACAAAGGGTGAACAACAGGGAGACTTTTTAAATATATTGGTCTTACTAAGTTAGACAGTTGATGGAATCAAACAGTTTTGCATCACTATTTTAAAGTTTTTTTCTGCGAGACATGAAGTCTGAAACTGAAATATGTGTCATTAATTTCTAACTTTACTATTTAATGATTTGTTAATACAAAAGTATGAAGCCAAACTGAAGACATTCGATGGCCATCAGTACTTTTGAGAGGTATGAATGTGTGAATCTTTGATGCCTGAAGCCCATTACTTGATAGAGGACACATGTATTCACATAAGTCACTGCTGTCACACGTTGAAGCCATTGCTGTATAAATCCACCAGCCTTTACTTACTTACATTATCAAGTGACAGTATGCAAGGATATGGCACTCATTATTACACATTTTTTTAATATTCCAGGTTCCACACTTACCTTGTTAATCTGGCAGCTGGTACAGTTTTAGTTCATGGCTGAGTCTGTCTGATGACAGGAGTACAAAGCCATTACATCAGTAGGTAAAAGTTGTGCGCATTGCTGAGCATTAGTGTTACTGTATGTATGTGTGTAGGATGAAGGTTTTAGCCCCTTAGCATATTGAGCATGCCTGTGTCTGCTTACACCCACAGCAGCTGCTTGTTCCCCCTCTGACTCCTCACCTGCATGTGGCTGTGGTGACCTTTCTAGTGGTGATGGGATGTGTGGCCCTTCTTCTTGTTGATCCTGCTAAAGCTGTTTTCCCAGGATGATGTTGTGAAGAATGGCACAGACAGTGAAGATTTCAATATATGTATGTGGATTGTACTGCAAGGATCTGGCACCAGAACTGCGACTTCAGCAGCCCAAATACACACTCTATGATATTTCTGATTTGAGCATGTGCCTCATTATAGCATTCTTCCGTTGGTGTGTGTGCATTTCTGATGGGCATCATCAGCCATGGTTCCAGTGCATAACCTTCCTATCCCACTAAATGACCCTGTGGGATATCACCCCTTGTAAACTTCTCATACAATTGGGAGTTTTGTCAGATATGTGAGTCATGGTAACTGCCTGGGTTGCCAGCACACACATTCAAAATTATTCCCTTAGCATTACACACAACTTGGTACTTAGTGGAGTGGAAGCCCTTTCTATTTATGTATGCCCTTCTCTGTTCCCCAGGTGGTGCCTTGATTTCTATATGTGTACATTCTGTGGGACACAGTACTTCAGAATAGTGTGCTACATGGGTAGAACTCCAGCATATTTTTGGTCCCGTCTGTGATGCCCGTGCACTGGCCCAGTAATCAAGGAGCCTCAGTCCTCACCACTAACACCAGTGAGGGCCATCCACACTGGTAAGGAAAACAAGTATACACACACACACACACACACACACACACACACACACACACACACACACACACACACACACACACACATACACACACACAGTAGAGTACAATTTCCCTTAAGAGCAGACAGACATCGCAGTCAGTCTGGGGTTGGTTTCTCCCTTTCTCTCCAGATCCCAATAAAACTCCTGACTGGGACAGCTATAGGGTACGGGTCTCAGCCTAGTGGTCAAGTTAAACCTCCAGCACACTCTCTGTCCAACCAGTGCTTCATGTCCCTGCCCAAGTAGCTAACACACACACACACACACACACACACACACACACACACACATATATATATATATATATATATATATATATATATATATATATATATATATATATATATATATGTATGAGTTATATACAAACAGACACTCCTGGGGAAGGCTGGCACAGGTTCTCCAGCTATGTCCCCTTCTCTGCCCAGGCTATAAGGTAGAAATCACTGCTACCAACCACTAATATCAGCTACTAATAAGGCCCTTACCAAAGGATGTCCAATTTTACTGTGCAATATTATTATTATTATCCTATTAGTAAGTATAGCTGCGGTGGTGGTGCTGCAGTAGCGTTGTCGCCTCACAGTTAGACGTTGCCCATTCAATTCTCAGTTAGAGCGTCTTCTGTATGGTGACATGCGTGAATGGGCGTTCCTTTGTTGAAGGTTGTGCGTTAGGCCCGGCAAGCCAGCACGGAAAAATCTACTGCCAATCATTAGCGGACCGGAGTTCCACTGTGGCGAACCCTAACCAGGAAAAGCTGAAAGGCACAAACAAACAAACAAACAATCCTATTAGTAAGTATGATGAACAGTAAGGCTTATTGGAGCGGCCTGGACAGTATCACTATATATATATATATATATATATATATATATATATATATATATATATATATATGCAATGTACTCTAAAGCTTAAATTATATCTATATAAAACAGCCACAGTTGAAAGGTTTAAAAATATTTCATAATAAATAATAAAAACACAAGACAAATCTCCTCAATTCAACACAGTGCTAGTCAAGAGTTCCAACACAGGAAAATGCTTAAAGTAATACTGTAGAATAGTCTAACATAAATATAGAAAACAGCTAGTCTAATCTTACTATTTTCTATATATTTCTCAGAGAAACAATGCTTTTAATAACTTACACGCATACAAAGCAAAGGCAGAGTACTGGTGAGTGAATGTTTTGTTCTTCAGACAAAATCTAAAATGCTCTAATTCGCTCTCTCTGAGAAAGTCTTAAATTGATAATGCATCACTGCTGACTCATTTTAGATTACATCATTCTTAACACTATTGATTTAATTTCCCAGGCTAACAGAAATTCAGAGTTTTAACAGTTCTTTGATCTTGCACCTGGCCAGAAAATCATAACAATAAAAGACATTTTACATGTAAAATCTAGCAATTAACTCTGGTCTCAAAACAATAGAAGGAATTCCTTAGTTCAGGCATTCTGTCTCCAAGCTTTGAGATCAAACAGTCATAAAATGCTTTACTTTATCAGCTTTCTTCCAGAAGAGTGCACTGTGGTTACATTTTTGAAGTTCAATTTTTGTGACACAGCCTGTGGATTTTATTAATATTTACAATGACATAGAATTATCTACAAAATTTTATCTAGCTGGGCTGGCAGACTTTTATTTTTTCATATCCCTCCCCTCCCTCCCGAGAACTCAAGCTAGTTTTTCAAGTGTCCCTTTAGAAATGTTGCTTGAGAGGGTTAGGTCTATCTGAATATACCATACCCCATTCCCTTTCTTGAGAGCCCATCTGCACTGGTGTTGCTAACCGCACTGCAGTGCTGCACTGATATATCATATGCTTGCAACCCTAGGCTCCATCTTAGCAACTTGGCATTTTGCTGGGTGGCTCAGTGTAACCATCTTAGGGGATTGTGCTCTGCCACTACAGTGAATTTTCTTCCATACAGATAAGGCTGAAGTTTCTGCAGTGCCCACACTATGGCTAGACATTCCATTTCTACAGCTGCATATAATTCCTCAATGGGTTGAAGCCTACAACTGAGATAAACCACTGGGTGCTCTTCTCCCTCTGAAGAAATCTGGGAAACTATAGCCCATGCCCCAGTGTTCAATGCATCCATCTGCACAACAAATTATTTGCTGTAATCTGGACTGGCTAACACAGGGGTCCCCCCCAAAGCTTCTTTAAGCTTCTGGAATGCCTGTTCACATGCTGTGGTCCACACTATATTATCTAGCCTGTTTTCCCCTTGTCAGGTCTGTGAAGGTAGTAGCTATGGTACTATAACTAGGGACGAAGGTAGGAGACCTCTGCCATACCCACCTGACATTGGCTCGGCTTAATGGTCAACCTGGTCCTCTGTAGTCTGCCCAGTACCTCCCAGACATGTTGAAGGTGCTCTGGCCAGGAATGCCTGTAGATGGCAATATCATCTAGGTAATCAAGAGCAAACCCTCCTGGTCCTGCTAGGATATGATCTAGAAGCCTCTGGAAAGTTGCTGGGGCTTTTCTCATCCCAAAGGGCATCTTTGTGAAGTCATACAAGCCAAAAGGAGTTACAAAGGCTGACCTCCCTCTAGCACTGTGAGTCAAGGGCACCTGCCAGTAACCCTTGGTAAAATTAATGGTGGTAAGATACTTTGCCCCACCCAGCTGCTCTAGGGCCTCATCTGTCCTAGGCATGGGGTAAGCATCTGAATCTGTGTGACTATTTAATTTCTAGTAATCCACACAGGATATGGTGTTGCCATCCTTATTTGGCACCAGCACCACTGAGGAGGTTCAGGGGCTGCTGGACTTTTGAATTACACCTAGTTCCAACATCTCCTGTATCTCCTCCCTCAGAGTCTGTTTGACTCTCTCAGGCACCTTTGGGGTTCTGTATCCACCTGGTGTTGCACCAGGTGGGTGCACTTGGTTTCCCAGTGAACATGTCCTCAAGCTCCTGTAACACTGCTTGGATTTCTTGACCCTGGGTAGGAGATATCTGCTGGGACATTGCTACCCCTTCCACTGAGGTGTCAGTCCAAGCCTCACTGAGGAGATCAGTCACCAGATCTCCCTCAGACTCCTCCTGCAATCTACTGCAAATACTCAGCACAAGGGCCCCCCATATCATGGTAAGGTTTCATCATGTTAACACGATACAATTTGTGCTTCTGCCTCCTGCCTAGCAGTTCCACCATGTAGTTAACATCACTTACCCTTCTTCACTTACCCTTCTTACCATCTTGTAGAGTCCCTCCCAAGCTGCCTGCAGCTTGTTGTGTCTGACAGGAATGAGAACCATTACCTGCTGCCCTACAGCATACTCTCTAGCTCGAGCATTCCTGTCATACCAGACATTTTTCTGCTGTTGGGCTTCTGCCAGGTTCTCCTAGGCCAAGCCCATGAGTTCTCTGAGCCTTGTTCTGAGGTTTAGGGCATATGCCACAACAGACTCCTTGTGAGATTCACACTCACCTTCCCACTCATCTCAAATTAAATCTAGAGGTCCCCTCACCCTATGCCCATAC
This sequence comes from Protopterus annectens, assembly GCF_019279795.1. Taxonomy (NCBI): domain Eukaryota; kingdom Metazoa; phylum Chordata; order Ceratodontiformes; family Protopteridae; genus Protopterus; species Protopterus annectens. The sequence goes on along the minus strand of NC_056741.1, from coordinate 570,648,986 downwards.
AACAACTCAAAGGGTGAAAAACCTGTAGATTCTTGGGGAACCTCTCTGTAAGCAAACAACAGATGGGGCAAATATTTGTCCCACTTCCTCTTTAACTGGTCTGCAAATGCCTGTAGCATGGACTTGATTGTGGAGTTTAATCTCTCAACAAGACCATTAGTCTAGGGATGGTAGAGGTGGTCTTTAGGTGCTTCACCCCACAGTACTTCCACAGACAAGTCAGCAGGTTTATCATGAAATTGGCACCTTTGTCAGTCAGTATTTCTTTTGGGAAACCTACTCTGATGAAAATCTCTAAGAAAGCATTTGCCACCTTTTCCGCCTCAATGGAGGACAAAGCCACTGCCTCAGGGTATCTGGTAGCATAATCTATTACCACTGGGATATATGTTTTCCCTGTGGAACTTGGCATACTCAGAAGCCCCACAGCATCCAAAGATACCCTCTGAAATGGCTCATCAATCACAGGCAAAGGCATCAAAGGAGTTTTCACCTTGTCTCCTGCCTTGCCTACCTTTTGGCACTTCTCACAGGCCCTGCAGTACCCTGTTACATCTCTGTAAATTCCAGGCCAATAGAAGTTCTGCATAATACATCTCTTTGTATGTTTTATGCCCATATGACCTGCTAAGGAAATATCATCGGCTATGGCTAGAAGTGCCAGACGGTAGGCTCTAGGCACTACCAACTGCTGTATTCTCTCATCTTCTAGTCCTCCCTCAGGAGTCCACTCTCTATACAGCAACCCTTTGTCCCAGTATACAGATTCCCCCTTCCCTTGAGAATTAGGTGCATCACTAGCTACCTGCCTGAGGCCTTGAAATGTGGGTCTGAGAGCCTGTCTCAACTTTCTCTTTGTAACCCTTCCCAGCTACCCTTCCACAGGATGTCTGGCATCCTCTGCCAGCGGTGCCTCACTGTCAGTCTGGGTACTACTATTCACCTCTACTTTTGTAGTCACTGTGTGGAAGGGAACATCAGTATCCACAATCAGCTGTGGCTCACCTTCAGTATTACTGCTACAGAGTAGATCCCTCCCTGAAGTAGCCACCTCACAATTATGCAGTCTGACTGGGTCTCTCCCATGCTACCAGATCCACATACTTGTCTCCAAGCCTGACTGCATGTAACTGCATTAACACACGGCCCTGCCTCACCAAAATCCTTCCCTATCAGGGCATCTGCAGGATGGTAGTTTGGTACCCCTGTTGTCTCAAGACAACCTATTATTGGCATAATGTCTTTCCCACTTACTGGCTCTCTCACCACATCTGTATGCCACATGGCCCCAGTGGTTGCATTCAAAACATTTAACCTTAGGTCCTGGACATGTACTTGGACTAGTGGCTTCCCCTGTTACTGGCAGATTTTATTGTGGCCATCTGGGCTGCCTACAATGGGTTCCTTTAGTCCCATGAGCAGTACTGGGGGTCCCTTTCCTGTGCAGTGATGCCCTGTTTGTCAGGAATAGTTCTCCCTTGTTCCCCAATTCATTTGAAGTAGCACATTGTCTATCAGCTAACCAGACCCCCATGTCCTCAGGCAAAGTACTAAGGGCTTGTTCCCTCACCAAAAGGTCTGTCAGCCCTTCAAAAGTGGTGACCTGACATCCACTCACCCACCTATGAAAATAAGTGCTCAGTTCAGCAACATATTCACACACACTTCAATCTGTCTTGCATCTATGCTCACAAAAATTTTTCCTATAAGTTTGAGGTGTTAGCTTAAAAAATTCGATCAAACAATTCTTTACAGCTTTATAGTTAAAACAGTCAACTTCAGATAATTTGGAAAGTACAGTTACAGCCTAACCATGGAGTAAGGGGGTCAGGAACAATACCCAGAGCCTTTGGTCAACATCATACTGTTTACATACCTCTCAAACATATGAATGAAACTATCAACATTATTTATTTATTTATTTATTTTACATTTATTAACTGGGCTGGTCCAACTGGATATATGTCCATTTTCAGTGGAGGCCCGGGGAGAAAAGCTTAGCACTTCAGAATAGTATTTACAAGACATAGGTACATTGTTAATTTTTGTCTATTATACAGTTACTTCCTTTTGACATACGAGTAGCATGATTCCTATTAAAAGAGAGCTAAGGATGTAAGTACAAAGATGAATAAAAAAATGTAGCACAATATTAAAAGTACAGTTAAACAATGAATGTTTAAAACAATGTAAGCAAAAAGCACACTATTGAGCAATAAAGTCACACACACATTATTTGCTAGTAAACTATGTAAGCCAAAAGTACACTATTGAGCAATAAAGTCACACACATGTTGTTTGCTAGTATACAATTAGCTATTTAAAATAGAACACTATTAATAAGTATAGTGACATGCACACTATTGTTAGTACAGGATTAACTAGCTTATGCTGGTATGTAGAGAAGTGTCAGGATTCAAATCTGGTAGTTAGTCTGGCTTAGCACAGGGGCATAACCAGTGAGATTTAAGATATGTTTTAAGTTTGGTTTTAAATAAGGGAGCTGAGGATATGGGGGTTAGGTGTTCAGGGAGGGTGTTCCAGGTTTTTCCTACTGCATTAGAGAACAGAGAGTGGCCGGCCAGATTGTTGGTTTTATTTATTTGAACTAGTAATTTGTTTGATGAGCGTGGGGACTTTAAGTTATCATAGGGGGAAATTAGGTTAGTGAGTATTGGAGTATTTGAAGGTTGGTACAGTATCTTTTGGGCCACTGTTAGTTGGTTCAGTAAAATTAGATTTGACAGTTCTAGCCAGCCTAGTTGTTTAAGATTGTTGCAGTGATGGGTTCTGTAGATTGACACAGTTGCAAATCTTGCAATATTACTGTAGGAGATGGAAAGTTTGTTCATATTGCTTTTACATAGTTTAGTATAGATAGAGGATGCATATGTAAGGGTTGAGATTAAATGGGTATGGGCAATAGTGGTCCTAGCTATAGGGGTCAGAAAGGGTTTGATTCTATAGAGGGATCCTAGCTTTTTGTTAACTGTTTTAATAGTGTTGTTAATATGGGGCTCAAAGGAGAGGTTATTATCAATTATTTATTTATTTATTTATTTATTTATCATTTGTTGACCGGGAATGTCTGACTAGGTTCCACAGAGCCTGTTTTCAGCGGAGGCCCGGGGAGAAATGCTCCAGATTAGTACTCCAAGAAGTTTTGTGGTAGGATCAGGAAATATAATGGTACCATTAGTCGATGTAACATTAAAGTTAAGTGGGGAGGTTCTACGAGTGGGTGTGAATAATAGCATTTTTGTTTTTTGTTTTTTTTATTCAGAATGAGACATCGATCAAGGAGCCATTTCTCAACTGTGCTAAACACGTTTTGGGTAAGAGACTGTAGTTGTGATGGTGACATGGCTGAGCATATTAATGTGGAGTCATCTGCATATTGAATACAAGTGGCTTGAGGTATTACAGAGTATAGGTCATTTGTGAAGATAGAGAAGAGGAGAGGACCAAGTATGGAGCCTTGAGGGACTCAGAGGGTAATTGGGAGGTGGGAAGACAAGCTATTCTGCCATAGTACGGCTTGTTGCCTGTTATTTAGGTAGGATTGAAACCACTGTATAGCAGGAGGAGCTAGTGACAAGTTTTTCAGTAAGTTTATGAGTCGCTGGTGGTTGACCATGTCAAAAGCTTTTGACAGATCAATAAAGAGAGCTGAGGATAGTGTATCATTATTACGATTTTTATTGATGCAATCGGTGAAGGATAAGAGAGCAGAGGTGGTGCTGTGAAATGGTCTAAAGCCATGTTGACAGATAGCTAGCAAGTTGTTACCTAGTAAGTGGTTTAACAGCTGCTTATGAATGCACCTCTCCATGATTTTTGCCAGAGGGGATAATATGGCTATGGGCCTGTAGTAAAATAAATCATTGGAGTTACCACCTTTGTGCAGGGGGATAATATGTGATATTTTCCAGAGTGATGATATGGTTCCCTCACAGATAATTCTGTTGATAAGGATAGTTATGGGGTAGGCTATAGCTTTAGCAGCTTTTTGTAGGTATTCTGCAGGTAGGACATCTGCAGCAAGAGTGGTGGGTTTAAGTTTCTGAATTAGGGTGCAGACAAGGGATGTAGGAACAGGTTGAAATTGAAATAGTGGTGGATTGTTAGTGTTATGGGAGGAAGAAGATGTTGTGTCAGGGGATAGCTGATTGGCAAGAGATTGAATGGTCTCTGTAAAAAAAGTATTGAAAGAATTGGCAATTTGGTTGGCACTATTGTGTTCAGAGCCTGAGGGGTTGGGTGTGACTGAGCAACCTGGGTGTATCAGTTTGTTGATGCCAGCCCAGAAGTTTTGAGGTTTATTTTGGTGGGTTAGTTGTAGGTGACAACAAAAGTTTCTTTTATCTGATAGAACAGCTTTTTTTGGTTTTGTTTCTTAACTGTCTATACTTTAATTGATCTGTGGGTCATTTAGTAGTCAGCCAGGTGGTCCTGAGTTTGTTTCTTTGGAGGATTTTTTGTTTGGTAGTTTTGGAAAGCCATGGGGCTGGTTTAGATCTACATCTAATTGTATGAGCTGGGACATAGTAGTCAAGTGTGATTAAGAATTTGGAATTAAAGTATTTGACTGCTTCTTCTAATGGTAGGTGTTTTAGAGGTGACCAGTCACAAGCTATGAGTTCTTGTTGAAAGCTGTCGAGGTTAAAATTTTTGTTAGACCTTATACTCTTATAAATGGTTGTGTTTGGAATTTCACTCTTATACCTGATTAGGAATGTGAGTGAGTGGTCACTTATGTCTTCAGGGAGGGTCCCTACTTTGTAGGATTGTTGATTACTATTTGTAAGGATCCAGTCTAGTGTGATGCCATTGTTATTAAGTTTATTAAATCTAGTGGGAGATGTAATGGTTTGAGAAAAAACATGTAGGTTGATATGGGTAGAAGGCTGCACCTCCAGTTTATGTTAAGGTCTCCGAGTGCTATTGTTTCTTGTGGGTAGGGGGTGGATAGCCAGCTTAGGATAGCCTCTAAGGTGCTGATATTGTTGCCTGGAGGGAGATAGATACAGATAATATATATATATAGATTTCCATTTGTTGAGTTGAATTTTGGAAATAAGTACCTCTGCATTACTAGTTAAGGGAGGTTCTGAGTCTATTGAGGTTACCTGTAGTCCAGTTTTATATAGAATAGCTACACCACCTCCTTTCTTAGTATTATGGTCTAGTCGCAGTATACTATAACTGGGAGGAATAACCTCACTGTCTTGTATTGATGGCTTGAGCCATGTTTCAGTGAGGCAGAGGATGTCAAATTAATGTACATCCATGAGGGCATGCAGGGGGGCAACATTTTTATTTATACTTTGAATATTGAGACGGGCTATCAGGAGAGAGTTGTGAGGTCTTGTAGTCAAATTTGTATAGCTAGAAGTTGGGGGGTTGGGCTCTGTGGCAGGAGTAAAGTTTGGGCCAGGATTAGGATGAATGTCCCCATCTATTAGGTAGTGCACTTGTGCTTGTAGAATGAGTTTTAAAAGTTTACATATTAGACTTTAAGATTTTCTGGCCCTAGAGCTGTAGTATGTGATGTGGGTGAGTCTATGAAATTTGGCCGATGAGTACTTTGGTGTACAGGATGTATTGTTATAGCTATGTGGGATTATTAAAGTTGTTGTGGCAGTTTGCTTTCTGGGGTTGCTAAAGTCTAGGGAATTAAGGTGCTCATAGAAGGTAATTAGGTAAGGTACAGTTAGGATAAGAAGGAGTAAGAGTAGTAGTAAGGGTTTTAGGTGTTTTAGAGTAGTAATGGGTGGCATTGTAGTTGTGTAGGGTTCAGGTTGCTATGCAGGGATGTTTTTAGTTGTGTTAATTAGGTAGAAGTTGAGGGTGAGGTGGGATTATCCCCCTCTGTAAACTATGAAAGAAATTTACTGACATTTTGTGCTTCTGGGGTCCAGTTACTCCCTTCCTCATTATCTCCATGACTCTGGCAAAGAGTCAGCATCTCCTTTTCATATTGCCTATGCCTCTCATTCTCCTCAGCTTTCAGGAATAGTAGTTTCTCACTCTCCTCAGCCTGTATATTTCTCAGTCTCTCTGCTGCTTCTGTTTCCAAATGCCTGGCCTCCAACTCAAGTCTCTTTAGCTCCAGATGGACTTTTAAGTCCTCTGCAGAAAGGCTGAGCTGTCCATTGTCTGAGTGTTGTACATCTCCACAGCCAGTCTGATTGCTGTTTTCTGATGCAGCTGTGACCAAAGCTACAATCATGTCTGTCTCAGTCAGGTTTCCATGCACCAGTCCCTTAGCCTGGCACATCTCAGCCAACTGGCTCTTTGTCAGCTTGCCATACTCCTCTGCTGACATGCTTGCCTGCTCTCCCTGACTAACTAAGCTAACAAAAGAAATGAAACAATTGTGATCTGAACTCTGAATATTTACTGAGTGGCTGATTTAGAGTACAAAAACACCATCAGTGATCACTGTACACAAGCTACAGGAATTAACTATCCACACCACTACAAGCCAATTAGTATGTGATGTGGCTAATTCACCACAATCAAACAATTAAGATGGGATGTGGATATCCCACCACTGCCAACCAATTAATATGTGGTGTGGATATCCCACCACTGCCAGCCAATTAATATGTGATGCCCATGCACTGGCCAGTATTCAAGGAGCCTCAATCCTCACCACTAGCACCAGTGAGGGGCATGCACATTGGGAAGGATAACAACTATCACAATCCACAAGAACAGGAATCCACTGCAGTCAACTGAGTTCAATAAAACAAATACAACCGAGAAAAATGAACCACAGAAGTGTTCTAAACTTTCAATTAAAATAACAAATTTCACAATAGAATTATCAGTAGCAAAGCTTTTGGGATTCCCCTTCCGCAGTGCTCATATAAATCAATTAAAAACTCTTTGTTTAAATAAGTAAAAGAATAAAACATGTGACAACCCCAACCGATAGAAATACACATATATAAACATATATAGGAAAAGCATTACATAAAAACAACAAAAGTTCCATAACATACCATATATGTTTATATATGTGTATTTCTATCGGTTGGCTGTGTCACATGTTTTACTTTTTTACTTATTTAAATGACGAGTTTTTAATTGATTTATATGAGCACTGAGGAAGGGGAAACCCGAAAGCTTTGCCACTGTTAATTCTATTGTAAAATTTATTTTAATTAAAAGATTAGAATGTTTCTAAGGATAACAAGTACCCACACAGTAAAGTACAATTTCCCTTAAGAGCAAACAGAGATCACAGTCACTCCAAGGTTGGTTTCTCCCTTTCGCTCTAGATACCCAATAAGACTCCCCACTGGCAGAGCTATAGACTGGGGTCTTTAGCCAGGTTCCCAAACCAAGTCCTCCTAGCACTCTCTCTGTCCAACCAGTGCTTTGTGTCCCTGCCCAGGTAGCTGTCACACACACACAAACACACTTTGAGATATGAGTTATATACAAACACACAGACACTCCTGGGGAAGGCTGGCACAGGTTCTTCAGCTATGTCCCCTTCTCTGCCCAGGCTATAAGGCAGAAATCACTGCCATGAACCACTAATATCAGCTACTAATAAGGCCCTTACCAATTTTACTGTGCAATATTATTATTATCCTATTAGTATGTATGATGAACAACAAGGCTTATTGGAGTGGCTTGGTTAGTATCACTATATACATGCATTGTACTCTAGAGCTTAAATTATCTCTATATAAAACAGCCACATTTGAAAGGTTTAAAAATATTTAATAATAAATAATACAACCACAAGACAAATCTCCTCAATTCAACACAGTGCTAGTCAAGAGTTCAGACACAGGAAACTGCTTAAAATATTACTGTAGAAAAGTCTGACATAAATATAGAAAACAGCTAGTCTGATCTTACCATTTGCTATCTATTTCTAAGAGAAACAATGTTCTAAATAACTTGCATACATACAAAGCAAAGGCAGAGTACTGGTGAGTGAATGTTCTACAGACAAAATCCAAAATGCTCTAATTTTCTCTCACTGAGAAAGTCTTAAATTGATAATACATCACTGCTGACTCATTTTAGATTACACCATTCTTGACACTGCTGATTTAATTTCCCAGGCTTACAGAAACTCAGAGTTTTAACAGTTCTTGTACTTGATCAGGAAACCACAGTTACATTGTTGAAGATCAACATTTAACACAGTTTTCTTTACATTTGTGAACAGCCTGTGGGGTTTATTAATATTTACAATGACATACAATTATCTACAAAATTCTATCTAGCTCGGTTGGCAGCCTTTCAGTTTTTCACACGGTCCTCAAGTGTACAGGGAAAATACATGCAATCACTGGCATGTTGGAGCATAGCATTCAGGAAGTGATGAAGGATCCTGGATGCTGATTCCTGGGACACCCTCTGCATGTCTCCTGTTGGTCTCTGAAAGGTTCATGTAGATAAAATTCTAAGTACTACACATACCTTTGTCTCCACCAGTATTGGTTCCCCTCAGTTTTCCCAGGATCTGAGTTGAGGATGACAGAGGCTGCAGAGTTCCTGTAGTGTGTCTGCATCCACCCTGTCACACTCTACTATTTCAACTTCATGCAGACTGTGATAAGTTAAACGGGCTCTGAATCTCTTCTCCCTCTTGGCCTAGGTCTATTGGCAGTAGCTGCATAAACTTCACCCTGTTGCACATACACATGAATTAAAGCAAAAGCAGCTCATAACATTCTTTCTGTGTAGACTCCTTTCCATGGCTGTATTCCAGTAGGTTTGGGAATTTACAGAAAAAAACAACACTGAGTCTACACAATTGCCTTTTAGCATCGTGAACAATTTCTCCATCTTGGATTGGTTGATTAGCATACAATTCAGCTGCTTATGTTGTAATTAGCATACCACAGTGTTTACTGTATTTCTGCTGCTGTACATGGCATGTAGAGCCACTTAGTGAATCCAGAACTGTGCTTTACTGTGTGTGCATCGCACTACAATGTGCAGATGGTCTAAGTGGACTCTGTTGTGTTTTTGAATCTGCCCATTTGTTTTATTTATCTTGTTTGCACACACACACACACACACACACACACACACACACACACACAGCTCTATATCACAACACAGAAACACACACACAGATATAAATATATATATATATATATATATATATATATATATATATATATATATAGATAGATAGATATAGATAGATATAGATATATGTATAAATAGATAGATATAGATATAGATGTATAGATATGTAAAATAAATCCACAGGGAAAACTAATACTTCTTGAGCATCACAGTTGCTGGCTCAGCCTTCTTGAAAGTAAGAAAAAATAACCACGAACTGTAGCTAGTTTCAGCTGAGCCTTCAGAGTAATTAAGCACTTATAAACTGTTTAGCAATCGATGCATGTTTGTTAAAAATGCAAAAAAATATTAATTAGATGAGTGCCCCCCCTTAACAGAGCTTTATCAGATCTAACTCCAGTTAACATGACACGCATTATTTATATATCCTTCAACACGTAGTTCGTTCTCAATTCATTCGAGCTGGTGGTTATAAATGTATGCTACTGGCTTTTTGGCAAAGCTAAAGTAGGATATGTCTCGTCTTTCATCCCTCTCCTGCATATCTACTCCTACTGGTAGCTAACAACATATGTGCTATATTCCCATTCTATACAGCTAGTGTTTGATACAGATAATAGATATGCACACATATATATATATATATATATATATATATATATATATATATATATATGTATAAATAGATAGATATAGATATAGATATAGATATAGATGTATAGATATGTAAAATAAATCCACAGGGAAAACTAATACTTCTTGAGCATCACAGTTGCTGGCTCAGCCTTCTTGAAAGTAAGAAAAAATAACCACGAACTGTAGCTAGTTTCAGCTGAGCCTTCAGAGTAATTAAGCACTAATAAACTGTTTAGCAATCGATGTATATTTGTTAAAAATGCAAAAAAATATTAATTAGATGAGTGCCCCCCCTTAACAGAGCTTTATCAGATCTAACTCCAGTTAGCATGACACGCATTATTTATATATCCTTCAACACGTAGTTCGTTCTCAATTCATTCGAGCTGGTGGTTATAAATGTATGCTTCTGGCTTTTTGGCAAAGCTAAAGTAGGATATGTCTCGTCTTTCATCCCTCTCCTGCATATCTACTCCTACTGGTAGCTAACAACATATGTGCTATATTCCCATTCTATGCAGCTAGTGTTTGATACAGATAATAGATATACACATATATATATATATATATATATATATATATATATATATATATATACACATTATCTCTGGCCACCCAATAAATTAGTACATCCAGTCATCTGTGATGTAATAAGTATTTGTCATTTGCCATATTAAAAAATGGGTGAATATTAACAAATGCATGACAACTTAAGTGTTATGCTGTTTTAATCATAACTGCAGCTAGTCAGGACCACACTGAGAACTGTCTTCCTGTTGCAGTGACTGAATACATCTGTCTTATCCGCCAGGTAATGTGCCACCCTTTCCAAAAAAAATATATATATATATATATATATATATATATATATATATATATATATATATATATATATATATATATATATATATATATATATATATATACATATATATATACACACACGCACACACACAAACACACTCACACACACACACACACACACACACACACACACACACACACACACACACACACACACACACACACACACACATCTGCTTTAACTCATCAAAAATACAGTTCACCGATCTGCAATTCTACAACTCCGTTTTCGTGAAAGTGCATTTATTCGAAAATGTACTTTCGCAAAAATCAGTTGAGCAAAATGAGATCACTAGTTCTGGGAGCCTGTGGTGGTACAGGTACAGTGTGTTTTAGTGGTATGTGGGAGGGGAGCTTGTTGTTGTAGATCATGGTACAGTGGGGAAAGGGAATATTCCCTTTCCTCACAGTAGTGCGATCTCAGAGTTAGCATATATAAGTAACGGGGGAGTGGGGGGTGCAGGGTGGCTTGCCCCCCTGCTTACATGTGTTTAGTGTCTTGTTTTTGTTTGTTTTTTCGCTAAATTGATTTTCCCAAATGTGCATTTTCTAATAAATGCACTTTTGCGAAAAAGGAGTAGCGAAATTTCAGTTCGGTGAACTGTAATTTTGATGGGTCAAAGTAGATTCATAGATATTTATATATATATAAATATAAATATATATATATATATATATATATATATATATATATATATATATATATATATATATATATATATATATATATATATATATATATATATATATATATATGTATGTGTGTGTGTGTGTGTATGTATATTGATTTATAAGTAGTGTATTACGAGCCGTTTTCAGTTTTAAGTAGTGTGTCACGAGCCATACAAGGGCTCTGCTTGTGATAGGCCTAGGATAAATAATTGCATTCTATGACAGTGTATTGAGCAGGGTTAAATATGACTGACTCTTATTCCAATAAGCTCAATACAATGACAAAAGTTGTAATCTTCCTATAACTGAGGCAAGTATGACATCATTCAGGGATTGTTTTTATAGTACTAGGAAGAATTAGGTAGCATAAGAAGATAGGTACACTGTTAATATTCATACATAATGAACCTCTACGGATGCTACAGGCTGTAAAACTAACAGAAGCCCAGCCTCCATTAGGAGGATAAATACGTATGTGTCAATCTTTGCTGAAAAGAGACGTAATCTCAATGTGTAAAGATAGATCTAAATTATTGGAAGTGGTGAATCTACTCAGGAAAGGAAGGAAATATAGTCACAGGGCCCTTAACCTGAACCTGGGGACATTCATTACAAAAACTTAGGGGTAACAGTCTGGTTGGGAAACTGTAATTTGCCCTTGAGAAAAAAGAATCAGTTTATAGCTGTTATTAAAACGCATTGAAGTAACCAAAAAAAAAAAAAAACTCAGGAGTCTAAAGTGCTTTTGCCTATCTACTAGTAAATAGGTGGGCTCCATCAGATCAGTAAAAAAAAGCAGTAATGCAATAACATTAATTGCATTCATGTGGGTAACTCCACCAAATAATAATTGTGTGTACATGACAAAGTTGATGTCGAGACCAGAAGAAAACAAATCAACAGATTTAAGAAGCTTAATCAAGGAGTGTATGTAAACCACCAATAAATCCTTGTATAAGTTATTGGAGGAAAAGTTTTTAAAACATATACTTATTATAAATATTAATACTGACACGTGGATTGGAAATCAGACTGAAAAAAATTGTTTCAGAAGGCAATGCTATATGTAAACTTGCAAGTGCTTCTAAATCTGCAATGTTAAATTACCTCATTTCTTTCATCCTTGTCCTGTATAAACCAGACAGCCTATAGCATACATTTATGACCACCAGCTAGATTGAAATGACAAAGAATTATGCGTTAACGCATATATAAATAATGAATGTCATGTAAACTGGAGTTAATAGATCTGATGAAGCTCTGTTAAGGGCAAATGTGCTCAACTATTTAATTTTTTTTTTCAATTAAGAAGTATTGATTTCTAAACAAATTATAAGTGCTCAATTAGGGTAAAGTCTCAAATGAGAATGGGTACAGCTCGTGGTTATTTCTTGTTGTTTTAATATGGCTCAGCCAGCAAATTTAATGCTCAAGAAGTGCAAGAGTTCCCCATGGATTAATGTTTTTCCTTAAAGATTGGAGGCATCTTAAACCCTAATGCTGGAAAACTTTATTGCCTCACTACAAGGATCTGTTCTTTCTTATATAGATAGATAGAGAGATTAATAGATAGAGGTATATATACTCACCAATAAGCCAGTTTAAAAACAAACATAAGATCACAAAATAAAAGTAGGTTTTGGTTGAAATAATGGAATATACAATCTCTTTAAGTTCATCAAAAATTTAATGAAAGGCATGGGCATAGTAAACTGTATGAGCAAATTAAACTAATTGGCAAAACAATATGTTACAAACTTGTCTGGAGAACATGCTTACATAGATATCTCAGGATGTTTTAACCTTTCCTGTTGATTTGTTATTTGCTACTGAGACAGGAAACCCATGTTATCCTTTTATGATTTTTGTCTGTAAATAAACACTTTCTAAGACAAGTTGGTATTGTGACTCATTCTGTTGGGTTATTTTTTCCATCATCCTTCTGTTTTTTTCCATTTCATTTCAGTTCAGTCACCTAACCATATGACAGAAAATGTGTGTAAGTAAATCTCCATTCAAGTATATCCTGATTACATATAGCTGCAGTTTAATTTTGATCAATGTCACCTTCCCACAAAGACACATGTGTGTACGTGCATGTATGCACGCACACACGCACACACACACGCGTGCACACACACACACACACACACACACACACACACACACACACACACACACACACACACAGGCACATAATTTTAATTCTACTTTTCCTGAGAATTCTGTGATTGGTAAAACACTAACCACACAAAGGATGCTTTAGCATTGCTATTTGTTTGTCTGAATAAAATTTATTCATATCACTTAGAAGTCTGAAGAAGTTATTTTGCTTCTTCACAGTGAAATGTACTTATGGCAGGGAACAGGGTGTTAACTGCTACTCGGAAAATTATTTATTTTTTTTTTAAAGCCACGAAGGCACATAAATGTTCTTCTGGACATATCAATTCACAAAACAGGTCTTCGTCATGCTAGCCTACACCTGTTTTGACTCTCTCTTTTTACATCTCTTTTGTATTTACTGTACCAGGTTGATTTGATAGTATAGCAAACAGTTCTGAAAATATATGTATAAAAATATTGGATGCAATGACTAGCAAATCAATTATAAATGGACTTAAGAAGTCCAGGTTCACCTGTCTTGGTCAGTTTCATCTACTATATATCTATATGTTTTTGTTTCTTTTCATATAATATATATTATGTTAATCATGATATTTTTTTTCTAAACTACATCTCTCACCCTTCAGACAGTGTTACATTGGCTTCAATGCTTTCTTCAAATAAATGTTTATTATGCCCCATCTTGTGTTGTAACTGAGCTGTTGTAAGGAAAATACTGAAATGCTTCTAGATGCTTTAGAAGCACCCGACTTCAGGTTTCTAAATACATTTTCTTGCACACTGAATAAAGACATTCCCTGGGATTCAATAAGCTCTGTGCAGGCTTCAGGCAAAGCCTACATGGAGTTTACATGTGTGTGTGCTGATGCATGGTAAGCAGCAGTGCTCATTGCATATTCATGCCAAGCGTCATGTTTAAACATAAATAAGTGAGGTTTCATGGCTGGTAACAGTGTTGCTATCCAGGAAACCATGTAAGCAAACACACATATCAATCCTGTTTAAATCAGAACACTGAAAGTCTGCAGTTCTGCACAGAATGTCACAATGATCACGAAGCCTTAACAGATAGCTCTCAATCTCTTAGTGCAAGACATCTGGACAAAGGCCAACATAATGTGAGGACAATGATCCAGAAACAGGGACAAATTTGATGTACTTGCTCTTTAGAAATGTGATATAATAACTAGTGTTTTGTGTTAAGATACACGTTCTGAAGGATTTGAAGTCTGAAACTCAAATGTAGTTTTTTTTTATTCAAAGAAATTTTTTTTCCTTATCTTCAAATAGATTGAAACCTAATATAAAATAATTCAAATGTAATTATTGAGTCACATCAGTCCCGAGATCATCCCAGTGATATGGCAGAAAACCACAAATTTGATAAGGGACATACCAAAAGATATAAAGGTAAAAATCTAGACATTCTGTGAAAATCTGGACAATTGAGAGGTATGATTGTTAAGTATATCATCCAAACACATCACAGGACAGTGTATCTACAGTGCAGATTATTGTGAAATCTCATTCCTGGCTTTCTGTACTGAAGTTGTATAAATAATCTGTAAGGGTACATGGACTGCCACACAAAAAAAACACTAAGAGAAAGTGTGTGTATTGAAAAGGGACAAACAGATGAATTGTAGAAATGAACGCAGGGAATGAGGACAGGTGAAAAAACCTAATCTACAGCAGATGAGAGCATGTCAATGGAAGACAGTTGCAGCAGCAACAACAATCACATATTGATATCGTACAATAGGTACTGCACCATGAAAATATGTATTATGTGACTGTTACACACGGTGACATAACAATGGGGGTGGTGTCTGTGTGAGATAAGGATCCTTACATGAACAATGTAGAGGACATCTATCAGGGGTGTTATATACAATTGGGGTAAGGTGCACTTTGTGAAGCTGTGCAAACTGATTTGCCTGAATATGAGTGTAATCTCAGCAATGGTCTCCAGCAAGTGGGACACAGGTAAAGGTTCATGGACAAAATTAGTGGAGGCATGCACACTCATGAACAATATCAGAATAATACCACCAGTAATCCCATGTCTCTGACATAACATATGTGATTTAGAGTGATCAGAGAGGTTTCTGCGCAAACTCACTTGTACAACTGTTATGACATGTCTGCACTCTATGAGAGTAATCACGCTCACTGTCTTAACACTGTAACATATGCTGGAGACACTACTATACCTGCATGTGACAAAGTGTATATATATATATATATATATATATATATATATATATATATATATATATATGTAGTACAATCCACACTGTCGCAAATGTTACCAATACCATTCATGATGTCAAACAGCTATGTATATACTGTGTTCATCACCGGAACAGGTATCACACATGCATATGGTGTAACATCTTGATGGGGTATCCACACCATCGGACAATAAAGTTTATGCCAAAAAAAGAATAGCTAGTTATGGCCAATAAGATGTGTGACAGCTCACTGTGGCAAAGATGGTACACTTCAGTTACACATCACTGGAAAATGTGTAGTGAGGTACATGAAGAAGGGTACATTGTACTCAGTTATTGGTTTGATGAAGGATGGAGGTATTATGGCCTGTGTTGTGGATGTTCTTCAGTAGTTGTGTCACATGCAAGGGAGGAGTCAGCACTGTGGCTACATGATGGTGCACATTCCACATACCTTCTACCTCAGGACACAGGTCACATACATGGTCTGATTATAGGATGCAATGTCTAAATTATCCTTGGGGTGTGTGTTTGTTTTCCTGACATAAGAAATCCCCCATTATTTTGTGTCATTTCAGGTGTTGTCATGGCTGTGGCAGCATTCTTTGGTGTATGTTGATACTGTCTGCATTATACTAATATCATAGTTGGAGTTAATGATTGCCTACAATCTGTAGTCCTTTAGAGACCTGTTTGGACCAAGGATGTGTATGTCATTTGTGATGTCTGTGACTTAAATAATGGACAGGTCCTAGCAGACAGTCTTGATGGACGGACCTGAGATATAGTTAATTTCAACATATTTCAATGCCATGTATGTGATACAGTGGTCTCCCCACTTGGTGATATAGGTGTTTATGGCCACATCTGACAGTGCTGAGTTAATACCTCAGTGTGGATTTGTGTTAAATGCCTTGGGATTGTCAAATTCAAAAGGATGATAGTGTTGTTGTCATGCATGCCTTCGATGACCTCTTTGAGGATATCTAACAGATGTAACAGACATGATGTAGCATTGAAAACTCACACATGTCTGTTGCTCACAGCTGGGATATTTCTAATGTCCATTTAGTAAAAGGTCCATGATGACATGCTGGTTTACCTGACAGATGAGTAGAGTCAGGATGTGTCTATTCATGCATGCATCAGGTGCTGGTCCCCCCCAACTCACATGGATGCATGTTGATGTACACCCTTCTACAGGAACATAATTTATGTGGAGGATGTGTTGAAGTGTGTAGTTAACCATGTCAGGAAGGTGTATGTACTGAGTCATGCTATATGTGATCTGTGACATTGTCACAGCCCATTGATTCTGTGTGATAGGCCTGGATGAAGGTAAGGCAGTGCATACTGGGAATCCCCCATGCATGTATCATTGAGAAACTCACCCAGCTAGGGATTAACCCTTAAGTCACTAGACTGGTAACCAACTGGCTCAATGACAGAACACATACTGTGAAAGTTGGTGAATCAACCTGTACCAATAGAACTGTCACCATTGGCATACCCCAGGGATCTGTGCTTGGTCCTTTATTGGTTTGGACTTGATTTCTTGACAGTTCAGGCTAAAGTATGCAACCTTTGGCTTACTGCATTTGCTGATTCTTGCATATTGGGTGCAATCGTTGAGTCCAGCTATGATGGTAATGTAATACAGGAGGGGTTAACACAAATGATTGTTGACAAAGCCATAAGGTCTGCAAATAGATGCAAAAATGTGTCTTTATTTTGTCCTTCTGAAAAGTGGAATTCCATATTATTCGCAGCATTTACAACAGTCCTGCTATACTGAAACCCAGTGATGCAAGTACTGGGAACACATGTAGATAGGAATCTGAACTTCAACCACCAAGTGTGCACACTGTTATTGAAAGAGCTTATGTTGTGCATGTTATAAGTCACACCATTGTATTCAGATCTGAGGATTATATTACAGCAATGTACTCAAACCTCATCTGAACACTAATAGATTATAATGGTCTCTTATGCATGTACCTCACCATACATATGCAGCAGCATGAGAGACCACAGATATTTCTCAGTAAGAAAACACAGGGCCTACAACCATGCAATGACATATGTAGATAGACTGAAAGTCATTTCACTGTAATCTGAATCATATAGGATAAGGTGACTTCTGCCTGGCCTCCAGGCCAGTCTCTGACCCTGCCCTAGTGGGAATAGTGCACATACACAAATCAGATATAGCTGATGACATCACAGTACCTGGTGAGGAGAATATGGTAATAACAGTGTCCCACATGCTGGCATAAATGGCTCTCTGTAATGTCAAGCAAAAGCACAAACACACCCCCAAGTTGACCGCAGTGAGAACAGAACCCATTCTATCTAAGTACACAGACTACAAAACCCAATACTTTATGTAAGTGCCACAGCACAAGTCTGACTTTTACAAGACTGCAGGTCAACTTATAGTAGATGACATCAGCAGGGAATGTTGGAAAGAAGATGTTGGAAGGTCTGCATAAAATGGATGTGTAGGCATGTGTAAGTATCAAAACACTATCAATACATGGGTTTTTAGTGGTAACTGTTGGATACATACTTCTGCTTTCCAGGCTGGACACCCATACGCAGTTGGCTGCATTGAGAATCCCTACCTATCTAAGTACACAAACTACAGAATTCAGTACTTTATTCAAGTGCCATGACACAAGTTTAACTTTTACAAGACTGCAGGTCAACTTACAGTGGATGACATCAGCAGGGCATGTTGGAGAAAAGATGTTGGGAGGCCTGCATAGGTTCATAGCTTCATAGGTTCATAGACAGTTGCTAGCCTAATGGCCCTAGGGTGTTTACAAGCCTAGCTATGTAAAAACACAGGTATCCTTACTAAGCATAGTTAGATGGCTGTTGTTAGCATTGCAATTTTGTGATCAGCACCAACTGGCCCTGTCCATGAGGGACATATGTGCCACCCCAGGGGTGAATTTACAATCACCCATCCAGTTGTCAAGGTTGCTCTTGAATAGGGTCAGTGAGGAGCACTGCTTCACATGTAGTGGGATCCTATTACAGAGGAGTGGTAATCACTGGGAGATATATCTGTCTCTCTAGCATGTTCGCTTTATGTTGCAGGCTAGGTTGAGATCCCTGGAGCAAGCTATTCTTGTCCCATTTGATTTGCAGGTGTCCAGAGTTTCCATTATGGCAGGATCTGTGACTGCGTAAGCCAGGCATAGCTCACCTCTCAGCAGATTGCATTATAGTGAGCACAGTGTCAGGTCTTTCAGTCTTTTGATGTTTGTCATGTTTTGGAGGCCCTGGATTTTCCCAGTAACAAATCTCTGCATTTTCTCCAGTTGCTGCAGGTGTCTGCTGAGGCATAGACAAAAGACAGCATTGTACTCAATTTGGTGGTCTGATAAGGGTATAGTACAGCATAGCTATGACTTTCCAGGTCTTGGATATGATGGCCTTATTTATGAGGTGCACAATGCAAAATGTGTGTCTCACCACTATGGACACATAGTGATTAAAGTATAGATTGCTATCAACGTGTTCTCAAGTCTTGCAACACTGTGTTTAAGCTTAGAGGGGTGGTAGATATATCAGACATAGCAGGGGTACTTCATTGGCAAAGGGGATAATGAGGCATTTTTGCTTTAAGGTTCAGTCTGTGAATTTGGCACCAAACATTTGTGTCAACCCCTTCTGTACATAATTGGAGGACTCTATATGCCTTCTTCCAGGTGACAGTCATCTGCAAACTTAATACGTCACAGGCCATATTTCAGATAAATAGTTTTCAAAAAGTTGAAGGCCCAGCACAGACACTTGTGGTATGCCTCTTGTAAGTGGTCTAGTGGTGGAGGTGCAGTCCACAAACTTGATTGTGTGTATTCTGTCAGTGAGCCAGTGAGCCATTTGACTATCCATTTAATAATGTATGGATTAATCCCCAGATAATAGAGTTTCTCTATGATACCTGAATGGGTGATAGTGTAAAAGACCTTGGATAAATCAATATAGCGGTATGTCTTGCTATTCCTCATCCAGGTCTTTGTGGTCATTATCAAAAAAGTACACTAGGTTTAATAAGTAAGATCTACTCTTGCCAAAACCAAAATGAGTCAGGTCAAATGTGTTGAAGATCATCTATATCCCTGTGGATATGGTCCATGCTGATCTCTTACTTGCTCTACAGATAAGGCTTTTTAGGCTTATGGGTCAATAGTTATAGTTCTGAATTTTAATAGATTAATGTGCATTGCATATCACACAACATTTGATATTAATTAATTTCTGTAGTGTAGGTGATATATGTGTGAAAAAAGTACTTTGACAGGTTTACAGTGGTGGGAGGAGGCAACACACAGCTGCATTGTAAACATGTGACGTATTGTTAGACAGGGGCTTCAGTTTGCAATGTTTCCACATGTAATTTCATGCAATAGACAGGAAATGGACAGTAAACAGTCGTAATACATAATAATATTTACTTTTCCATAGTGTGGTGAGCAGCTGGCTTGCATGATGGTTGGCAAAGTGTTTGCACATGCGAGATATACTTTTTGCTGTTTGGGGTACTAAGCAGTGCGCAAATGCGAGCTGCATTGCTAAAGTCTGTCAGTTAGAACTGAGTCTGTGAAACACACCTGCTGCTTAGAATCCAGGTGTATGTAGGACTTTTAAATACTTTTAAATCATCAGTGATAATGCAAAGACATTAATTATTTATAGTACATGTGTTGCTGAGTGGTGGCATAGCACAGCGGAGTTAACTGAGATTGAGTGGAGATAACTGCAGCATTGTACCACTGCAGCATGTTACCTGACATTGCAGTGTGATGCAAGACTCCACACAAACTTAGAGGCAAAAACGTGAAGGGATCCATTGCTTTTTCTGCTACTTGTGTGTTGTGTGTGATTCTATTTTTTCACCAGATTATAGATATTAAAATGGGATACATAGGAAAGTGGTGAAATGGACAGGAAGCAGGGAGAAGAACAAAGGGAAAATACAGTATGCAGGAGAGAGGTAGGAAAGAACCAGAGTTATCCATTTCTTCAACAGAAAAACTGATCATATGTACATAATATTAGCTGAATTTGGTCTGTCACCTCTAGAGAGAGGGGTGATGACAATGTAATCATGTTGTATAGCCAACTGGACTGAATCTAGTATGTCAAGAAGACACGTGCAAACTGGAGAGCTATGTATGGAATGATTATTTTTTTGTGGGCAGGTACCCGTTTTTTTTTTAATTCAGTAAGAGAGAACTGCTCTCAGTAAGAGAGGGATGTAGGTATGTCTGGGTCATGTAAGTCTGGTAGGTGAGGAAGCAAATGCAAAAAAACAAAACAAACAAGACAGGAGATAGGGATGGTGATGGGAACAAAAGGTCGAGGGATACCATGATTGGGGAGATGAGGGTGAAGACAATGCAGGCTTATGGACATCAAGCTTGGAGACAGTGAGAATTGAGTCCTCACCCAATGGGTTGTTATCACTGTCCCCTTACTTCGCTGATGGTTGGAGTGCTTGACATATTCTCCTCCTAAGGACCATGAGGGACAGCAGCCTTTCCATCCAGAGTAGGTGTACCCCAATGGTACAGTGCATGACCCTACACACCATCCCTGGCATCTTCCTCCAGGGGATGAAATCACCACCTGTGCCACTGCTCCCAGAGTGAACCACTACACCAGCTTCTGGGGCAGTACTACTTAAGGCACAGGTAGTGCGGGGGAACAAAAGCAGTGCTGCCAGGTTGGCGGCCAGATATGCTGGGAATTGGTGCTTGAACCAGTGGAGTGGGGCAGTCTGATCCACTGGGGCTGGCCTACCTCACTGTGATGTGTAGCATTTAGTGACGTGGTACTCATGGATGACATGGAGACATTTTCACGTTCCAAAAAAGAAAAAAAGAGAGTGATACGGATTAGGGGAGAAAGAAAAGAGATATAATTAGAACTATTGCATGTGACATACAATGTATTAACACAATTATGCAACTCTTTTATCTGAAGTATTACATGTAAATACACGTCCTAACAGATACACCCTATATTACAGATTGCTGAAAGTAATCCTTGAAATGTGCCTATATTCCACATATGCATGTTCCAGTTATATAGATTACAGTTTACATCATGGTTTTTTTGCCACTGGTATAGAATGTTTAATTTAATGTAAAAATTATTAAAGAAATAACTGTATTGTATAGTTGGGAACTGTGGTATTTGAACCCACAACCTCTGACTACAGTCTAATATTGGACTCTTGCAATTGGTTTGTGCTGCAGACTAATGCATGCATACTTGCTTTTACTATTGGGATATGCATGCTGAATTTGATACTACATTATAAAAGACCAAAAAAGCTATCTTTAACTTTTAAAGCTAAAATAACACTTCTCTTGTGCTGCATATGTACCGCTTGCTTCCCTTGGTCTCTCCAACTGAGCATCATGAGCCTGCCAATTGAACTCATATTCACTGGGTGCTGGAGTAGGAACAGAAAAGAACAGAAGAGCATTATGCATACCAGTCTTGACAATATTTAGCTTTCTAAGTCTTACAAGTGATCTCTTATTTCCATATTTACACAGCCGTGGGATGTCGCTGTCTCAAACTCATGGAACCAACAGTTGAGAGCATACCTTTTTCACCTGCATAGGTCATTGAAATGATGCCTGCATTGCTCTCCAGGTGTGGGATGCCAATGGTACTGGATATAGCCTGGGCCAATCTATTACACGCTTCATACTTGCACTGGAAGCCAGAATAGCCTCCTTATAAAACCCTTTGGCTGTGGTGCTTTCCAGGAGCCCAATAAATATCCTGGACTACTCGACACCCCACCTCTGTGCCCTAAACATGGCACCATCCTCTCCAATGCCAGCCATGTCTACCAGCTGAACTAGAGCAATGGAAATTGTTCCTTCCCCGTCAATTCCAGTTATCACGTTTACTGGTAGTTCGCAAACCTGAGCAACGATGCTAACCATGTTTGTGTGATGTTAAGTGGAGCGCAGCAATGCCAAGCAGGGAGGAATTAAATAATTCAAATTGGAAGGTTAATCTAACACTTGACCGTGGTCTGAGAGGTGTCTGCTGATATAGCCTGGAAATATATATTAGAAATTGCAATGTAACTGTTAGGTGAGTTAAGTTTGCAGACATGCACTGGGGGCATAATTGTAATGACCTAACACATTTTTTAGTCTTTATAAACTGAGGAGAATTGATTTTCACAGTAAGGGATTCAGACCTAGGCATAAGAGACAAAACATTTTCTTCCACAGCATTCATTTTGCATCTTTGTCACAGAAGAAGTGCTGTTCAGATATGGTCAGGAATCATACATCAATACAGATGACAGTTTGAGCTGTTACACATGTATGTGTGTGACTTGACAATGTTATTGGATATATATCCAGTAGTTGTGCATGTGTCTTAGGTAATTGTGAAGGCCATGCAAGCCCAGATAAATTAATTATACTTATAGAAATATAGCAGATGGTATACCATCAGTCATATATCTGAAAACACAATAATGGCATGTCATCACTCATATATAGAATTATATATAAGCTCCACTATCTAAAGTATTATAAGTGAGAGTGAATATAATGGGAAGTGGAACAACAGCAAAAGTGTATGGAATATCGTGCAGTAGAACCCAGGACAATGTGTATGGCAGTACTATACTTACACCTGTTGTTACAAGAATGTCAAAATAACACTTGTCTATTTTTCAGTCCATTGCTAGAAACTGCACTGTCACAACAGTAAAAAAAAGTTGCACACCCTGTACTAGAACCCAGTACCATCTTTACTCCAGCTCTGCACTTGTTGCCGCAGGACTGTTGCTTAACATTCCCTAATTTCCTAATCATTCTTAAGGTCTCTGTGTTAACTGTCATACAACTCTGCTTAGTGGGTTTGTGCAGTACCCTGCAGAATTAAATGAATATATCTGGTTTCAGTTATTGGCTGTCTGAGTCCTGTCTACAGTTGTTCAATGACTGCAGCTGCTGGGGAACCTTGCTAACCACCACAAAATGCCACTAAGCACAGTTACACATGAAATTCAAAAACTGCATAAATGTATTGTTTTTGACCTTTCCCCTTTTACAGATGCCCTGTTTTCAGGAGTTCTGCAAGTGTTCTGTTTAGTTCCTGGGTGGGTAACTAGTGCAGTTTGTACACTGCTGGGCTTCACACAAATGGGATAAGCACAGCCAAACCTGACATTCAATTTCTTCATTTTCCGTGTCTGAGCTAAGCAATGCATTGCTCAAACAATGGCAGCCCCCCCTCAAAAAAAAAAAAAAACAAGAAGAAAAACAAAAAGAAAAAAGGGAAAAGTAGTTGAGATGAGGAAAAGCAGTCTATGACATACACACTACAAAATGTTAGTACACATGACATATTTCTACACAGGTCTGGATTTGAACTCCTACTCCAAGGAATCTTCAGAACACAGTAAGGGTGCCTTATCCCTTTCTGCCACACAAACAGCTTTGCAGCAGGGAACTAAAACATAAATGAAAGGGAAAGGTAGTTCAAATGAAGCAAAGCAATCTATGAAATAGACACTACAAAATGTTTGTTAGTACACATGAAACATTTCTACATGGGGTGGATTTGAATTCTCACTCCAATAAACCTTTTAAACACAGTAAGTGTACCTTATCCTTATTTGCAACACAAACATCTTTGCAGCAAGGAACTGAAATCATTCTGCATACAACCAACTGCAACATCATCCACAATAATATGAAACCATAAAACTGTTATTTGTATTATATATATATATATATATATATATATATATATATATATATATATATATATATATATATATATATCTGTATATCTATATATGCCCCAGGATTTACTAATCTTCCGTGTAAGACTAGATTAGTCTTACACGGAAGCATCAGTCTAAGAGTATGATGGCAACGCACCATGCATATTAATGAGGGCACACTGCCTCAACTCTAAAGCTTACACGGAGCATGGACGAGTGTAGGGGGCGTGTTGGACTGCCCCTGCAATGAAGAAATGCTGCAATGTCAAGTTACATGAGTGAGTCCACTCACATGGGCACAATGTAATACTACACTCACCATATGTTAAACAACTGACAAAATTAAAAATAGAAAGATTTTTAATTTTTTTTAATTTTATCCAATATAGCTGCCCATATTTGCACATGTTTGGGTGGGTTTGCCCATTGCTTAGCTACAGTTAGCAGCTTAGACACCAGAAGATGATAGTAAGAGAAATATATGCAAATTAAGCAAAATAGCAATAGCGCAGTGGTTAGAACCTTCGTACAAAGAGTAGGCACATTCCATTTTCTGTTGGAAATCTGTATATTTCCTGACATTTTTAATGTATAAGTTTTGTAAAAAGCATTGAAAATTCAAATGTAGTAGTGAACGAATTATATATATATATGAAGGTGAAATGGTTATGCATTCTGAGGCATGAGTACCCTATTTTAAGCAATATAAAGTACTGCTAAGCACATTTTACTAGTATTGAGCATATTTAAATCCAATTGCTTGTAGCTGCGCACTGTGTTAACCAGCGCAATGTCTTTGCATGTAGCTGCGCACCACACTATCCAGCGCAATCACAACGTATTTGCGTGTAGCTGCACACCGCGCTAACCAGTGCAATGTCGGGCAACGTCGAGCAACGTTGAGCAACATTGGGCAAAGTCGGGCAAAGTTGAGCAAAGTCGGTTAAACACAGCCACACCTCCTTTACTGTACCTTAACCAGTCAGGTCTGCCCAGTTGGAAAATAAAAATCAGTTTCAGGGCTCAAACTCAGGATACTGAGCACTATAGTCACAGTACTTAACCACTAAGCCATGACAGCATTTCATAAACATGCACTTTCAACAGACACATATCTATCAAAGGAATTTTAAACATTGCCAGCATCAGCTAAGCAGATGTGCCTACAGCTGAGTTTTTTCAAAACTGGCCAATCACAAATAAGTGTGGGAAATGAGGCATATTTAAGCTCCACAGGTGGGAATACTTGTCATAACTGGTTGTAGCTTCCTTCTGCAGTCAGCATGGCCGGTGTTGGAGAAGGCACTCAATTTAGAGCGCAACACTGGGGCATTGAGGAGTCCAAAGTAATAGTTTGGCTCCTTGTCCACAATCATGAGGAAAGACTCCTGCGGGGCCAGTATCAGGATACCCAATATAAAATGGAGGCCTGGAACAGTCTTGCTCTTGATCTCACCAGTGCCACTGGTGTTCCTCGGACTGGTGAGCAGGTCAGGCACCATTATTCTGACCTGAAGCAATGTAGGGAGGATCAACTGGACCAGTGGCTCCAGGAATCCCATGCGATGCGTAATGCCCCAGTAGTGAGTAAGTAGCCATTGTATTAATTAGTTAAGAATTGCTATGCTTGTCTATACTATGGATAGGTATGTCACAATATCACTGCATTTACTTCACAGCTGCAGGTGTCCAGACTATGAATCAGCAAGCCCATGAAGATAGACTGCAAAGGCTGCATTATCAGGCAGGTTAGTAATTATTCTGCATGTACTGTTATATAAAATAAATGAGAGAGCCTTCTAAAAGTGTTTTAACCCAATAAATAAAGGTGTAATAATCCTTTAATAAATGTATAATTCCTGGAGTGCATCTGTGTCATTTTCTTTGATATGTTGTTGTACTGTTGCATTCTACAAATAGTATTTTTGTATTAAGCAGTGTCAACCCACACTTGGGTAGGCCCATATAACGTGGATGAAGGGAGTGCCAGGGTCTGAAAACTCATCTTCTTGGCATGGCTATTAGCAGCAGCAGCATAGACTTCAGCCTGTTGCACATACACATGAATTAAAGCAACAGCAGCCCCTAGCATTCTTTCTGTGTAGATTCCTTTCTGTGACTGTTTCAATAGGTTTTGGAACTCACAAGGAAAACCAGCACTGAATCTACACAGTTGCTTTATAGCTTGTTGAATTGCTCCTTCATCTTGGATTGGTTGATTAGCATACAATTCAGCTGCTTATGCTGTAATTAGCATGCCACAGTGTTTACAGTGGTTGCTCGGCTCTACAAAACATCTAGAGCTGCTTACTGAATACAAACCAATGCACTACCATGTGCACATTGCAGGTCTTAGCAGACCATGCAGGGTTTATTGAATCTGCCCAAGTGTTTTTTCATATGTTTTATGCTTACTGTTTTCTCACAGAAAATGATGATGACTAATTAGATAAAGTTTTAGAAACTTTCCCAAAAAAAAAAAAGAAGAAACTTCCTTAAAAGTGATGTAATGCCCCAAGGAAGTGGGGGACAAGCAATTTCAACAAAATCTATAAAGACTGCAAAATCTGCTGTAGCTTTGACAAAGATACCTGAGATATACGAATCGCACTGTTGGTGTTAGGTAGGAGTAATAGATGGAAAGGAAGCTGAAAACAGACTTTCTGGTTCTTTTCTCTATGGTGAAAAATAAAGAACAGAAACTCTGAGAAGACCAAATATAAACTATGCATACAAGTAGAAGTGTGCACTAAAATCAAATAAAATGATAGTTTTCTAGCATTTGCGATGGACTATACCATGCAAATATAGAACGATTAAATGCTTTTTTTGTCTACCAGTAGAGCTTTCAGTTGCAGATAAACTGACTGTGGCCACAGGCAATTATTCAGTAAATGATTGAGCCATGAAATTTTAAGCATCTGTATGGAAAAACACTGAAACTAATACTTAAAGGGAAGTTGTGTGCAGTTCAGTGAAAACAAATTAGTCTGATATATTGAAGGGATATTAGGAAATACATTGCTAGTGACACCAATCACAACAATGCAGAATCTATTCATTTAATGATGGTCAGGGCACTTTTTCTAAAAGCTAAAAATCAGTTAAGGGAGAGTATGTAATTAGTTTTCCACATTTGGGAGGACAGTCATACTGGGACAAAAATGGATGATGTATGTGCAGGATGGAATATTGGCTCTAATGTATGTTTTTAGCATAATGAAACCTAACTTTAGAATGGGTAAAGCCTGTATATTTAGTGGTCTATTATGAACTAAAAACTAGGCAGCCAATGTGGTGTCATTGAGGGATAAAGCCTTGATTGTACTGCAGGCAACCCAAGTTTGACTAGTGGCTTGAGCATTACCTGTCCAGGAAGTTCAGGAGTGAGTCACCTTTGCCAGCATGTCTATTCTGGAGGGGAAGGAAGGAGATGGTTTGGCTCAACACATGACTGACACCAAGCTGGACCAGCAAGCACTGACCTAGTGGAGTTTTGAGCCAACCTAGCTTGTGCCACTATAGTACAGTCACATTAAATAGCTGAGAGGAAACCTTGCTTACTGAGGTATACTTCCCCTTGGAAAGCAGAAATTGTGGGTACAGAAAAGTTGCCAGAGTGAAAAGGTAGGGCCTTCTTCTAGCACTAGCAAGCTGTCACACTCTTAAGTGTCTGACCCTTGTCAGGGACCACAAAGCTGAAGAGGGTTCCTGGGCAGGAAAGAATGGATTGTAGCACTCCCGAGCTGAAGAGGGTTCCTGGGCAGGAAAGAATGGACTATAGCACTCCCACCCAGCCTGGGAATAGCCGGATCCTGCTCTGGAGAAAATGGGCCAAATGAGGAAAAGGAGTCATTTGGGAAGGTTCTGGGATGGTAAAGCAACACGAAATAATCTGAAATGAGGCAACCTGCTTCATAAAAATATATATTCTAAAATAACAACATTAACACCAGGTGCATTTTATGCTGGAAATACCTGAATTAGGGTTTCATGCTTATTAATTGTTAAGATGCTGGTTTATAAACCAAATGCCAAGAGAATGAGATAGAGGAATGCAGTTTTTGTTATAAATCCTGTGTATAACGTTGTTCCAGTCTGTGACCTCAGCTGCCTGTGTCCCTGCCTGGTCCATCTAGCTCTCCTATGTTGCTGAATACTAATCAGTCACTATTTTCTTTCTTGCATTTTCAAGCAGAACACCCTCTCATTTCCTGTGTTTCCTTTATGCACATCACTCTGCTGAAGCTGGAGTGCTTACTGCACTCCTGAGAGAAAATCAACTGTAAACTGGTATGCCTGCATCTGTTGCTATTCAGATCTGTATTAGATACCATTGTCATCCATGTTTTCAGATTCATTAATCTTTTACTCACTTCCTGGTAAGTCTCACTTGTTCCAAATACTAGTGACTCTTGTTAAAAATCTGCCTTTATTGTCTACAAACTCCAGTCTTTCACCCTTCTCACTATAACAACAGACTAGCTTTAAACCAAAAAATAGTATACATCAACAAATATGATTTCATCAATCAGAACAAATATAATTTAGGAAAGCAAATAGTTCAACATTTGCACTTCTGCAATTCACTATCAACATCCTTGCAGCAGGTAACATGTATGATTTAATCATTGCCTCACCTCAGGTTTCGTGCCCACTGAGTGGCGCACAGCTACAGTTGTCCCACTCCACAATTGGGGATCCACCTTGGATCCTGGGAACTACTGTCCCATCAGTCTGACGAGCCTGATCTGCAAGGGCATGGAACACATTATCATGGAACTTATAAACAAAGACATTAGCAACTTTCAAACACTAGGCCCCACCCAGTTTGGGTTTGTGAAGGGCTGATCTTGTCTCCTGAATCGGATTGACTTCTTCGAATCAGTCTCCAGAGCTGTGGACAAGGATAAGGCGGTCCACACAGCCTATCTGGACCTCAGCAAGGCCTTCAATACCATCCCCCACTTTGGAATCATAGATAAACTCACTAAGCTGGGCATAAATCCCTACGTCACTTGATGGGTTGCCAAGTGGCTTTCTGACAGAACCCAGACTGTAAAAGTAGCCGACTGCAAATCCAGCTCCAGACAAGTGACAGGTGGAGTACCTCAGGGTTCAGTCCTGGGACTGCTCTTGTCTGACCTATTTCTCTGAAGTACAGGCCAACACTAAGCGACTCTGGCTAACAAAGTTTGCAGATAACTGCAAACTGGGAGCCATTACTGAATCCCCAAATGATGTGGATATTCTACAAAAGGGCCTTACAGAAACATATGCTTGGTGCCAGAGCCATGGGCTCAAGCTTAATGCCATGAAATGTATAGTTATCCCCTTTGGGAAAAACCATGTACCCATGAATTACCACATAGGTGACAGTACACTAAACACCGAAAGTGTGACGAGAGATGTAGGGACACAAGTGGACAGTGGTCTCACCTTTGATAGCCACATTGCCACAACAGTCAGGAAGTCATTCTATGTGGCACACCTCATCACTAAGGGCTTTTCATCCAGGAAAAAAGAAGGTCATTGTCCCACTGAACTCATCCCTCATTAGACCCATTATAGAGTATAACGCCCCATTTGGTATGTACCTCACAAGACATCTGCAACAGCTGGAAAGGTCGCAGAAATACCTCACTAAGAGAATCACAGGCCTAAAACAGATGCCATATGCTGACCATCTAAAAAACTCTAGCTATACTCTGTGGCATATCGTCTACTCAGAGGTGATCTCTGCTTAACATACAAGGCCATGTCAAACCCTGAGCTATTGGACATGCTTCACTTAAAGAAATCACAATCTCTCAGAGCCACACACTCCAGGGATCTAAACCTTGTCATCACAATGAACAAAACATGCTGGAGGGGTAGGTTCCTGACCCAGAGACTCCACATACTCTGGAATAGACTGCCCATACATGTCAAGCAGAGGGCCTCCTTGGCCCTCTTCAAAAGGAACCTTGATGATTGGATGGGAGATAGGAAATTCACCCCGGGGATCATGTCAGGTGCCCTGCTAAACAAGGGTCCAGGGAAGTAAATATTGTGGGAAGAAATATCCAGGGAATTTTTATAGCTAGGCTTGTATGGGCCCTAGGGCCGATAGCCTAGTACCAACCTATGAACCTATGAAGTTTTGTTTCTGTTAGGTATAGATGATGGGCAGGAAGAGTTTGTCTTGCAATTTAAGTTCAAAAATACTATGGTGCAGAGACTTTTCTACTCTGTCACCCTAAAAGGTATGAAGTGGGAAGTAATTAGGTTGATAAGGGTGAGAAGATCCTTCCATTACTTAGCTTTAATGGTGTCTGTTTAACTAAGTAGATTATGGTGAGTGCACTGTGTGCCCCAGTATGCAGTGCTGTAGAAGTATTCCAAAAGAAAAAGAAGTGGGGGGAAGCAAAGTATTTTTGTATATCCATCTACTTCTGCCTTTAGAGAAGCCTGGATATCTCTGGTGTCTACCTACAGCTAATTCAGGCACTTGCAATGATCTTTTCAGACAATTGCCATTGATTTAATACCCCAAATTCATTACCGCACTAATTGTATCTTCAAGAAAATCAACTTGGCTAAGACATTATCACTTTAACACATGCTCGAATCGACAATAAACTGTTTCCTTGATGTAGTGTAATGGAGCACTTACTAGGCCTAGCCAGCCTTGGTTAGAGAAAGAACTCAGGAACCGGTGGGAATTTCCAGGGATGGAGAGAAAGGAGTGAAGAGATTATTTCTGCTTGCACCTCCATGGAGAGTCGGCCATGTCATGGGGGTGTACCTTTTGCTAATGTATTGGTGATGAAGACCACACGGCAGACATCAACAAGTCAAAGGGGTGATGCTGCATGAAATAATGCTTTATTTGCACAAAGAAGATGATGGCACTACACTGCATCTGCTGCATGCCCAAGCAAGGGATTATTACAGTCCATGACAGAGATGTTTGAGGTGCATTGTAAACATTTTTTAAGGGTGCATGTCTGAAGACCACACTGTCATCTGTCATTGTTCAAAAAATGAAGGAATGACAAACTCTGTGGTCTCTGACATCATGGTTTTCCCTATCTCAGTAGTGTGTTTCTGCAGACCAAAACTCACTTTGTGACATCACACTCCCTTAAAACTTGTCCGCATTCAGCAATCAGTTTGTTGTGATTTTTTTTTTTCAGTGTCTCAGAATTTTCATATGTGCCACACATAATCAAATAACACAGCAAGATGCTATTGGTTGTTTTTTGACAGTCTGAGATTCAAAGGAGTATTCAGAATGTGCTGAGACACAAAACAGGTTATGTGGTCAAATGCATGCTATCTTTTCTGTGGAGGTCCATTGATATACGTTCAAAAATATGCCAAAAATACACAAGCCTATCTTACCAATTTTCAGTGTAAATTTAGAAAAAAATGCTTGATTCAGATACTAATTTTTGCAACACCAAATAGAAAGCTTGGTGAGGCATGTTATTCTCAAGGAAAATCTAAACAAGGCTATAGCCACGCATAAAGGGAAATTAACCTTTTTCCAGGACCATAACACCATTCTGTCAAAGGCAGACAAAGAAATGTGGACCATGTCTTGCCCACGAGCCATATTCCTGTTATACCTTGTCTTCGTATGTAGCAAAATGTTTTTCTTTAATTTACAAATTTAACCTTTTTTTTAACTTATCCCCGAAATTTTTTTAACAAAGACCACCTCTTTAGCCAAAATTTCACTTTATCATAGCCCAGCACACTGATTTATGGTGATTACAAAAATGTAAATCCCTTTCTCTGCATTTTGGAATTAATTTTTGATTGTATTTTACTGACATTTCATTAAAAAAACTTATTGGAAAGGCAATTTTTAATCCTTGATATTCACATTTTAGTTTATTTTAAATGATGTTCACTACATCCACTGCCCTCCGAGCATTCCAGTTATTAGCTAGCAATCATGTATGACAGAGTTATGGGTTATGCATATGTGCACCTGCAGTAAACTTACCTGCAAATGAAAAAAGAAAACACAGTCAACATAAATATGATCAATAAACATCATTTATAGTGTATTTTGTTGATATTACAAATGGTTCTTTGTAGTTAAAATTAATAAATACATTCTTAGAAACAAGTCAAGATATAGAGTGCAAGTTAAAATTGTTCACAAAACTTCAGCAATATCTCTCAGAGTCAATCAATTGCTGTGCATTTCACAATAACAGGTTACAAGCATTTGTAATAAATAATTCAGCAAATACAGGGAGATTCATTGTTTTTAGACCAACTTTGAATGGAAAAATATCCCCAGTCATCGACTTCATGTAAGCCCAAATGGACCAAGGTTCCATGACAACCAATAATGTGGCCTTGTTTAATATAATGATTACTTTGGGTAAGAACAGAAAATATACATCTTTAGCTTTATAAAACTGACTTGCATCATATACTTGTGTGCATTGTGCATATTCACAAAATTTGCCTGTTAGGATATCTCAAGGCTCTGCACTAAAGTCAGGCTCATATGTTAGCATCTGGCATATTTAGGGGATGTGCATGTATGGCAATAATGTGTAGCTTACAGCACTTAAAAATGGACTCCAAAGCTACATGGCTAGAGAGAATGGATGTGATAAGCATATCAATAGCTGGTTTAAAGAGGGAATGCATGGAATATCAATAACTGGCTTCCAGAGGAAATGGATGGGATAAGAATATCAATAACTGGTTTTCCAGAGGGAAAGGATGGGATAAGCATATCAAAATGTGGTTTCCAGAGGGAATGGATGGGATAAGCATATCAATAACTGGTTTGATTCTGTGATTCTTGGGAGGGGCAGTGCCAGCTGTGGCACTTTCCTGGTTACCAACAAGAAGAGGGCAACTGTGATGGCAGCTCTCTATTTGAAACTCAAAGAGTTAATTACCATAATTGTACTGGCTAAGGCAAAGCAGATGCATATTTCTCTCATTACGACTTACACCAAGCTGAATTCCAGATAATCTGCTATACTGAACAGTGAGGTTAGACATACAAATTCCTGTCTCACTTGACAGCTGAATGTGATTATTGGTCAAAAGTGCAAAAGAACTGAAACGTGATCCTCTGAACGATATTCTACAAAGCATTGTTTCCACAAAAGGAAACAATCCAAAAATATAAATGTTACTAGACTTTATACAGAGGCAAACCTCCACAGCCACTATCAGGGGGACTACACCACCACCCTCTTCTAACTAATATAATCAGTTGATCAACTATTAGATCACCACAAGTTAGGAAAATAAATGTATCCTATGAGTTGAGGCAGATCTAGAGTCCTTCTTGCCCTTTGTATTTTTTTTTTTTGCTCTCCCTCCCTGCAGCTGACCTTCAGCTGCCATCGGCTCCTCTTCTCATTCGCTGGGTCTTCCAGAGACCTGTCTTAGCCTCCCCCAGGTTCAATCCAACCCAGATTGAAGGATGGTGAGGAACTCGAGTACTCATGCTGGGTTGTATGCTCTAACCCTTATCACTACCTGTAGTAGCCATGAGAGGACCACAATTGCTGTCTACAGGAGGTGCATGCTTGTTTTGGAGCATGTGCAACTTCTCACTAAATAGTATATGACTTGTACTGCAGAGCTCGCACAGATCTTAATGCTGCTATTGCAGTGATCCTAGACAGCCTCAACACCCCCCCCCCCCAGCATGGGTGAGGCAGCTTCAGATGCTTACTGCCATCCTCTCCCTTCATATGGTCCCTCCAGTGCCCACACTGATAGATGAATAAGGGTAATCTGGGGCATAGTAAGGCTTTCTCTCTCTGTGTCATGGGTTTGGACCAGACCTAGAGCTGTTGTCTTGTTTGGACAGACACCTTTTCATTAATATTCAGTTAGTAGTTGATTTAAAAACAAACATCTTATAACTGTTGATTGTTACTAAAGGGGAGCTCAGATAGGGTACTACAGTAGACAGAATAGGACAGACCAAGACAGGACAATTTTATAAGGACTTGATTTCTATTCAAATAGACTATTCAAATATTAAGATTGAGG
Organism: Protopterus annectens; assembly: GCF_019279795.1. NCBI lineage: Eukaryota > Metazoa > Chordata > Ceratodontiformes > Protopteridae > Protopterus > Protopterus annectens. The sequence continues at coordinate 570,614,567 of NC_056741.1, read as the reverse complement.
AAACACTTTCCATCAGCATATTTGTATATTGCTGAAACTAATCCTGACCAGACTTACTGATTTAAGGCTTATACTGGCCATGATACACCTGAGATAACTGCATTTTGTATTCTTACTGTGTTAATGTGACAACTGTGCATTTATTTTGGAACTTAATAGTAGTCTAAAATTTCCCTTGGTTTGTACTCCAGTGAGAGTGCAGAGACAGCATAGCCATTTCTGGCCTCTAATTGGCGTACAACCTTGAAGTATGCTATTCTGCTATTTGCTGTTGGCTATTGGGCTCATCTGAATATTTTTAGCTTTTCTGCATGTGTGTAGCTTTGAGCTAACTCACTCGGAGCTTGTAGACACTAAGCAACTACTTGTCCGATTGTGACAACTTTCCACAGGATAAAATGGCCTTCAGACACCTGGAAAACTAAACAAATAGTGCCTTCCAAACCAAATCCTGGAGGTAAATTCCCTTCCCATGGTTGGGGAACCAACCCCAAAAACCTCTGTGAAAAGGGTGTTTCTGGAACATACAAACAATTCCACGAGTTCCCTCTGCTTTATCACCACCCAGCCTCAATGCAGTTAATTTTGTGGACATCCAGACTAGTAAAAGTTTGGAGACAGAATTACTCACCAATGACTTGTACAAAAAATCCACCTGGGTCAGCTTGCTACTCCACTATAGCAGCATGCATCTGCAGAGAACAAAAATGAATATAATTAAATCACCAGGACTGAGGATAGCATGAGTGACTAAGGAAAAATAATCCTTCTCAAAAAGCAGCATGGATCTACAAAAAGACTTTCTGGCATGAGGATATTGCAACCATTTCATCAAACAAATCATAGACCTTATTGTTATTCATAAAGAAAACAATGACCCAGTTTGGAATTTTCCTTAGACCAAACTGACAAATATCTCCATAACCTCACCAGACACAAGGATGATGATAGGTACCCTGGCTTTCGCCACCCAAGAAAATTATTTTCCTGTGCCCCTGTCAAGCAGAACCACAGAAGTGATCCCCGGGGTGAATTTCCTATTACCCATCCAATCATCAAGATTTTTCTTGTAGAGTGCTAATGAGGAGCTCTGGTTGACATAGATAGGTAGTCTGTTCCAGAGTATGGGAAGTCTCTGGGACAGGAATCTATCCCTCCAGCATGTTCTGTTTATTGTGGAGACAAGGTTTAAGTCCCTAGAGCATGTAGCTTGGATGGATTGGGATTTCTTTAAGTGGAGCATGTCCAACAGCTCTGGGTTTTACATAGCTTTTTATGTTAGGCAGAGATCGCCTCTGAGTAGGCGATATGTGACATAGTAAAGCTGGAGTTTTTTTGAGTCGGTCTGCGTAAGGCATCTGTTTGAGACCAGTAATCCTCTTTGTGAGGTATTTTTGCATCCTTTCCAGTTGTTGTAGATGTCTTGTGAGGTACATACCAAAAGGGGAATTGTACTCTATAATGGGTCTAATGAGTGATGAGTAGAGGGGAATAATGACCTCTTTTTTTCTGGATGAGAAGGTGTGCCACGTTGAAGGATTTCCTGACCACTGTGGCGATGTGATTATCAAAGGAGAGACTACTGTCTACCTGTGTCCCAAGGTATCTTATCACACTTTCGGTGTTGTGCAGACTACCGCCTATGTGGTAGTTCATGCGTACAGAGTTTTTACCAAAGGGGATGACAATGCACTTTTTGGCATTGAGCTTGAGACCATGGATTTGACACCAGGCGTCTGTCTCAGTGAGGCCCTTTTGTAGAATGTCCGCATCATTAGAAGTTTTGATTATGGCTCCTAGTTTGCAGTCATCTGCAAATATAGTTAGCCAAAGACCTTCTGCGTTAGCCTGTACTTCAGAGAAGTAGATACCAAACAGGAGAGGACCCAGGCCTGAAACCTGTGGTACACCACTTGTCACTGGTCTGAAGTCTGATTTGGAGTCTGCTACTTTCACAGTGCAGATTCTGTCAGTAAGCCAGTTGGCAACTCATCTTGTGACATAGGGATTTATACCTAGTTTAGTGAGTTTATCTATAATTCCAGAGTGGAGGATGGTGTTGAACATTTTGGCGAGATCTAGATAGGCTGTGTGAACCACCTTACCCTCATCTATGGCTTTGGTGACTACTTCAAAGAAATCTATCAGGTTTAGGAGACATGATCTGCCTTTTACAAACCAGAACTGTGTGGGGTCCAGAGTTTGGTGATCTCCAATGTCTTTGTTTATGAGTTCCATGATGATACATTCCATGGCCTTGCAGAACAGGCTCGTCAGGCTACTAGGGCGGTAGTTCCCGGGATCTGCTGTGGCCCCCCACTTTGTGGAGTGGAATAACCATCACGGTGCGCCATTCAGTGAGCACAAAGCCTGAGGTGAGGCTATGATTGAACATGGTACTTAGGTGGGGTGCCAGTTCATTCTGTAGTTCATGTAGAAGGCAGCCTGGTATGTTGTCAGGTCCCATGAATGCTGTGTTCTTGGCTTTGGAGAGTGAGGTTTTTACCTGTGCAGCCATGATTACAGGAACTTTGCATTCTTCTGGTATAAAGATGGGCCCTTTAGGGGTGAGAGGGGGGGTAAAGTTAGCACTGAACCTATCTGTCAGGATGTTGGCAATATCAGTTGGTTCTGTATATTTAGTGTCATTGTGCTGTAACTTAGAGTAGATCTGAGTGTTGCCATTGAGATTCTTGACATAGCTATAGAATACTTTGTGGTTGTCTTTAGAATCAGTGGCAATTTTGTTTTCATAACTAGCTTTGGAGGATTTTATGAGGGATCTCATCTTCTTACTGAGGCTGACCAGGGAGTTCCTCCAATCGTGGGATTTTACTCTTTTTTGCAACAGTTTCTTTCTTCTGTTGTAGAGTTTGTTTATGGCAGAAGACCACCAGATTGGCTTCTTTTTTTGGAGGATAGCATCTTGGTTCTGTTAGGGATAGCACAATCCATGCACTTGTGTAAGTGCTTATAAAGTGCATTTGTATAGGATTCAGCAGTCGTACCTCTATTGTCCATCTGCATGAGTGTTGTGAAGTTTTCCACTTCTGTCTTAAGAAGTGTGAAGTTGGCTGTGGAGAAATTTTTTACAATTGTTTTCCTAATGGGGGGTGGGAGCGGGATGTGGATGTCTAGGGGGATTAGCTTGTGGTCGGATCTGACCAATGAGGAGCTGACCTCTGATGTGGAACACCGGTCGCCCATGTTGGTGATGACCAGATCTAGGATATTGCTGCCCCTGGTGGGGGTGTGGATAAGTTGATCCAAGGCATTGGAATTGATGATTTTCAGAAAATGTTGAGCAAAAGAGTTGGTACACGAAAAGTTTTCCCAGTTAATATTAGGGTAGTTAAAATCATCCATTATTAGAGTGTTAGGTTGTACCTTAATATTTTCTAGTGTATCAAGAAAAAGGAGTGGGAATCCTGGGGCATGGTGGGGGGTATGTAGCAAGCTACAATCTGGATTGTTGTTTTGCCCAGAGTTAGTTGAACTTGGATAATTGCGGATGCATTATGCTGAGCAACTAGCTTGGAGGTGTGGATATCCTTATTGAATATGGACACGCCTCCACCTTTAGTGTTTTGGTTTGGGTTTGGTGGCCGAAAGGTGTGGTATGAATTATAGCCTTGTAATGCAGGGGTGCTCTCTGGAGCTTTGAACCAGGTCTCTGTCACTGCACATATGTCAATGTTCTCCATTTTAAGGAGTGCCCTCAAAACCAGCCTCTGCCATCTGTACAAACAGGAGCATAAAGTACTATGTAGAAAGAAAAGTACCAGTAGAGAACTTGCAACTTAGGAAATATACCTATCAGTGTGGCCCACCTTTCTGCAACTATTCCAGATTCATGAGCCACCAGAAGAAATTTTGGAGCACAGGCTACAGTAACTGCAAATCTGACATAGCTGTATACAGAGCACAATGCAAGCTCTGTCTAGCTTTTTATGTGAGCAAGACTGTCAATAAGTTAAAGACCAGGATAGTACATCATTGCACCAACATACTTTAAGGCATGCCTACCAACTCCTTTGCCAAGCACGCTAAGAAAAAAGTAAGACACAACACTTTCACTTTTCATGTCATTGACAGGATCCACTAGACCTGGATGGCAATAGAAACAACAGACTAGAGAAGAAGGAATCAGAATGGCAGATTTGACTGACAGCAGGAAAACCACAACACCTGCATATCTCATTTTCTATTATACTGAACCTTAGGAAATTGAACCACCACATGACCAGTGTGTGTGTGTGTGTGTGTGTGTGTGTGTGTGTGTGTGTGTGTGTGTGTGTGTGTGTGTGTGTGTGTGTGTGTGTTTGTGTATGTGTGTGTCATACCTCTCAACCTGGAAACATCAAAAATCTGGACAAGGACCATGAAAAACAGGTACAAATCTGTACTCTGATTAACATAAAATTTACACACATGATTATGTAACCCCACCCGCTCCAATGGAATTGTGGGATACCAACTTTCAAACATAAACTGAAGAACAGACAAACAAAATATGATACCAGAGTCCCCCTGCAGCCATTCCAGTGTCCCATTACCTGGCTATTTTGCCCCATTTACCATAAACACTAATGCGTGCATACTGCTTTACTTCTATAATGATTTGGATTTTTTTTTTTTTACATTTTATAGTGCAATGCACAAATCACAAACATTAATAGACATCTGCTAATTAAACAAAGCAATACTGTCTCACAATGAAAACAGACTTGGCATTAAAACTACTCTGCCCTTGAAACTCTCATTCATTGAACCAGCACTGAAACCCACACACCGCATCCAAAGAAAATGCATCTGACCAGTGGTGGATAAAGATTACCTTTGGGCTGTTTTCAAATCATTGGCCCCTTGCACACAAAACAAGAAGCATACACGTATTCTTTGATACATCTTCCTGACTTTATTAAATTATATTTCTTGTACAATACAGCACACTTGTTAGAACACATTTTAAATGTATTGTTTGACATTTTTCCAGTAGGCAATGAAACAAAATGCATGAACCAGTAATGACAAAACTGCCCACTTCAGAACATTTCCATCATAAAAGTCTACTTCCACACCCACACAATATATATATATATATATATATATATATATATATATATATATATATATATATATATATAAATATACATAAATGACAGTAGCAGTAGTGCAAGCCGTAAGCATCTTGCACAGCTTCTTGCACTTATTTTCAATTTTTTTTTATTTTTTGGAGGGGGGACAAAAGGCCAAAAACCAGGGACACATTTTAAACATTACTTGTATAATTTTGGAAAGTTGCTAGAATAAAATGTGCTACCACCATGTATTTCACTGCCAAGTCTTTAACTCAGGACCCTGTGTACTACAGTCAGAGCAGCATACCACTATGCCAAATCAGCAGTTTCCTGTAAGATAGGAAGACTGCATCTTAAATGGCTATCATTTAGTAAATTCAGTTCTCACTTCTCACCATAGCTCTCAACCTCTTAGCACAAAAAACCTGGACAAAGCCAATAATGGGGTAATACAGAATTCACTTATCACTTTTCACCATAGCTCTCAACGTCATAGCACAAAAAAAATGGACAAAGCCAATAATGGGGTAATACAGCCCCAAAATAGGGCCAAATTTCAAATACTTATCAACTTAGAAAATTGCTAGAATAAAAGGTTTTGTGTTACCATTTATTTTCTGAAGAATATGAAGTCTGAAGTTCAAATGCCTGTCATTATTTAGCGAATTTAACCCTTCAGTGATTTCTTTGCCACAAAAATCCTGCAAACCACAGATTTTAGGAGGAACAGATAAAAAAAATGTGACAAAAATTCACAAGTAGTGGTGGCTATGGACTTTAGGCTCTTTTTACTGTGTACCCAAGGTACAGAGTTTGAGCCTGAGTACCTCCAACCACCAGGTGAATTAAAATTGGGGCATTTACCCACACAGACACACACACACACACACACACACACACACACACACACACACATAAAATAACGGCTCTGCCAGAATAACAATGCTACAAAATAACAGCTCTGCCAGAATAATAATGCAGCCACGTCTCTATTCAAGCCAGAAACTAAAGTGTATTCATGCCAGACAACAAGTGTAAATGTTACCTGTTCAGTTTAACAGCTTACAAAATTTGTCTCTGCCAGAATAATAATGCAGCCAGCAAGTGTAAAACTAAGAATCCTGCAGCAGCTGTTCGCACAACAGACATCTCTATTCAAGCGAGCAAGTGTAAAACTAAAAATCCTACACATTCAGTTCACTAAGAATCCTACCCTAGGAACGGACGTCTCTATTCAAGCCAACAAGTGTAAATCCTACCTGTTCAGTTTAACAGCTTACAAAATACGGCTCTGCCAGAATAATAATGCAGCCAGCAAGTGTAAAAGTGTAAGAATCCTGCTGCAGCTGTTCACACAACGGACATTTCTATTCAAGCCTACCCATTCAGTACACTAAGAATCCTACCCTAGGAATGGACATCTCTATTCAAGCCAATTGTACTCAAGCCAGCAAGTGTAAATCCTACCCGTTCACTTTAACGGCTTACAAAATATTGGCTCTGACAGAATAATAATGCAGCCACGTCTCTATTGAAGCCAGAATCAAGACAGCAAGTGTAAATCCTACCCTTCAGTTTAACGGCTTACAAAATAACAGCTCTGCCAGAATAATAATGCAGCCAACAAGTGTAAAACTAACAATCCTGCTGCAGCTGTTCACACAACAGACATCTCTATTCAAGCCAGCAAGTGTAAAACTAAGAATTCTACCTGTTCAGTTCACTAAGAATCCTACCCTAGGAACAGACGCCTCTGTTCAAGCCTGAAACTAAAGTGTATTCAAGCCAACAAGTGTAAATCTTACCAGTTCAGTTTAATGGCTTGGAAAATAATGGGTCTGCCAGAATAATAATGCAGCCAGCAAGTGTAAAACTAAGAAATTAGAATCCTACCTGTTCAGTTCACCTACATCTCTATTCAAGCCAGGAGGAATGTGTATCGCAAGTGTAACGGCTTAGTAGGGTTACAAAATAACATCTCTCTCTGCCAGAATAATAATGCAGCTGTTCACACAAAACGGCTCACTCACAAGTGCCGGGTGTACACAGAATAGCAATGTAGCTGCAGCAGTGAGTCCATTCTGTTCACAGTGTTCACAAAAAATATCAGCCAAAGTCAAGATAATGTTTCCCCACTCTCCATCTGAACAGCCGGAATCCATAGTGAGCCAGCCAGTGAGCACATGAGTCCTTGAGCTCAATTCTGACAGGCTGGTAGCCCTGACAGAGCTGACGTCATCACGCACGTGATTGTCAGCTGATAAAGTGAAAAAAAAAAAAAAAGCTGAGAAAAACTCAGAAATGAAGGGGTGGCACCCCCGGTCTAGTGTGTGTGTATACTAAACCTTAGGAAATTGGACCACCACATGACCGGTGTGTGTGTGTGTGTGTGTGTGTGTGTGTGAAAATGCCCCCAGTTGAATAAACCTGGTGGCTAGAGGTATTCAGACTCAAACACTGTATCTTGGGTACAGGGTAAAAAGAGCCTAAAGTCCCTAGCCACCACCACTTGTGAATTAAAGGCTCATGTTTTTGATCTGTTCCTCAGTGGGGTTGGGAGACTGGCTTATTGGCTAAGGTGTTTGCCTTAGAAACACAAGGTGCAGGGTTTGAGTCTCACAAGGGATAACTGGCTAGACTTAAAATGGCTCACAAAGGCAGTTAGCTTAGTACTAAACTATGAACCTATAAAATCTGTTGTTTTTCAGGATTGTGGCAAATCACAGAATGATTGAATTCACTAAATAATGACAGGCATTTGAATCTCAGACTTCATATTCTTCATAAACTAAATGATAACACAAAACCTTTTTTTCTAGCAATTTTCTAAGTTTATAAGATCAGTATTTGAAATATGTCCCTATTTTGGGGCTGTATTCCCCCATTATTGGCTTTGTCCAGGTTTTTTGTGCTAAGAGGTTGAGACTAGAGCTATGGTGAGAAGTGAGAGATGAATTCACTAAATGATAGCCATTTACATTTCAGTCTTCCTATCTTTTAGGAAACTGCTTATTTGGCATAGTGGTGTGTTGCTCTGACTGTAGTGCATAGGGTCCTAGGTTCAAGACTTGACAATGAAAGGCATTGTGGCAACACAGCGTTTTATTCTAACAACTTTCCAAAATGTTTGCCCCCCCCCCCAAAAAAAAAAAAACTGAAATTGAAAATAAGTGTGAGAAGTTGTGCAAGATGCCTATGGCTTACACTACTGTCATTCTATAATATGTATACATTATATATATATATATATATATATATATATATATATATATATATATATATATATATATATATATATTGTGTGGGTGTGAAAGTAGACTTTTATGATGGACATGTTCTGAACTGGGCAGTTTTGTCATTATTGGTTCATGCATTTTGTTTCATTGCCTTCTGGAAAAATGCTCAAACAATAAGTTTAAAATGCGCTCTGTCTAACAAGTGTGCTATATTATACAATGAATATAATTTAATAAAGTCAGGAAGGTGTATCAAAGAACACATGTATGTTTCTTGTTTTGTGTGCATGGAGCCAATGGTTTGAAAGCAGCCTAAAGATAATCTTTATCCACCATTGGTCAGATGCATTTTCTTTGGATGCGGTGTGTGGGTTTCAATGCTGTTTCAATGAATGTGAGTGCCAATGGAAGAGAAGTTTTAATGCCAAGTCTATTTTCATTGTGAGACAGTATTGCTTTGTTTAGCAGATGTCTTAGTGTTTGTGCATTGTGGTATACAATGTAAAAATAAAATCCAAATAATCATTGTAGAAGTAAAGCAGTATGCATACATTAGTGTTTTGGAAAATGGGCTGAAATAGACAGGTAATGGGACATTGCAATGGCTGCAGGGGGACTCTGGTGCAATATTCTGGTTGTCTGTTCTTCAGTTTGAGTTTGAAAGTTGGTATCCCACAATTCCATTGGAGTGAGTTGGGTTACATAATTATGTATGCATATTTGATGTTAATCAGCATACAGCTTTGTACCTATTTTTCATAAGCCTTGTCCAGATTTTTGATGTTTCCAGGTTGAGAGGTATGCCACACAATACTATACTAAACCAATTACACACAACTCAGACTAATCACATTGATCTATATATGCTGAGGGTCTAAAAAGTAACTTACCTAAACCACAGACCTACTAAATGGAATTGAAGAAACAAGTACCCTGAGAAACCTTACAAACAAACACAACAGACAGCACACACTGTGATGTCCCTCTTCTGGGCCAGTGATCAAGGAACCCCAGTCCTCACCACTGACACCAGTGGGGAATGTTTACTTTGAGAGAAAAATAGACACACACAGTATTTTTAGATGCAGCTCTCTACACCAAGCACAATTTCCCTTGAGAGCACACAGGGAATGCACATTCCATTCTTGGGGCTGGATTTCCTCTCCAGGCCCCACATAAGACTACACACTGACAGCCTCAGAGTTGAGTCCTCAGCTGGGTGTTCCAAGCCAAGTCCTCCACCATCCCCTGTTTGAAATGAGTGCTCCCTGTTCCAAGTAACTGACACACACAATCTTTGAGATTTGATTTTCACACACACACCTGGGAAAGACTGGCACAGATTTACCCGCTATGCCACCTCCACCCAGACTATAAGGTAGATACTGCCACCAGAACACCCCAAAGCCAGTTAATCTAAGACTCTTGCCAGGGTACCCAATTATACTTAGAAAAGTTAATACTTATACAAAGGTTAGTGTTTCCAAGCAGCAAGACTTTCAGGAACATATCTATTCACAATAAACACCACAGCTTCAATTCACACGAAATATAAAAACAACACAGATGGAAAGATTCAGACAGATACATAAAAATAATATTGAAGTAATCTCACTATATTTTCATAATTGACTGAAGAATTACTGTTCCCTACTAACTTGCTAGAGCAAGCCAAGATGAAGTGGATGAGTATCTTTGTTGTCAGTTCCAATAATAGAGTGCTGAGTGCCACTATCACATCTCTCACTAGTATCTAAATGCAATTTTAGTGCTGGCTACAGAATGACATTACATTTGGTCACCTGACTCTGTGGTTCCCACACTACCCCCTCACTAGCAACTGAGCCAGGATATAGCACATCTGTGTCACAATACACACATAGAACTTTAATAAAGGTATAATAGAGCATCTGGAAGCTATAAAACAATTCCAGCACTTCTACCCTTCCTGCAGAAAGGCTTTTCATAGACATTGAGTCTCTGGCTGCATTCAGACCTGTGAGATATAATCTTTATGGCCTAAACCAAGTCATTTAATTTCAGGCTATTTTTCTTAAGTTTAGCTGGGCTGAACTTAACCCCTTCCTTCCAGTATCATCTGTTAAAATATATGCATTTCAGCAGTTACAACAATACAGCCTGACATACATGTATATTTCTTTTCTGTCTAGTAGGACCCACTGTTGATTTTTAACAGAAGTAGCTTTACAAATTCATTTTTAACACAAGCATCTGTACAAATCAGGTTGATATTCAAATAACATATAATTCTTTACAAAACTCCAGCTAGCTATGCTGACTTATGTTACACATGCACTGCTTAACTCCCTGTAGCACATCAGGCACTACTTCAAATCATCATACACACTATGAAACATATATCCAAGAGTCACATTTTCTCAGGTCAGAAGTCCTTAAGGTAAAACTCCACATTATCCAATATCCTTGTTATAGATGACTGCATAGCAAGAAGAACTGATGCACTACAGATCTAGCTGTACAAGGAGAGGGTCAGGGTCAGTTGCCAATTGGGTACCAGGATTTGCCATATAATGCAAGCATTCAAGCCCTGTCACATATGATACAGTCATAGTACTCATGAGTGTAAATGACTTGAGATGTTACGCTCTGGACTATATGAAGAGAAATCTGATGAAGCTCATGGACAATGTGTTTAAGACAGCTATTAACCTAGCTTTGAGCAGCCTCCTACCATCACAAAGAGTGATGCTGCAATTCCAAAAAAAGATAATTGATTTAACACTTGGCTTAGCTTCTATGGTTATTCAAATGGGTACAATATTTATCAGCTTGGGAGGAGATAGTAGACAGTCTAAACTGCTTTACCAGGGATGGCTTACACCTATCTCCCAAGGCTTTCTTATACTGGGTAAATTCTTGCCCACTCCCATAGTGTTTTTTAGACAATGTCAGTCTCCTAAAGCTACCAGAATAACAAAACAGAATCTGGATAACATAAAGGTAAGGTACTGCTGTTCATTGCTAGGAGCCTTATTAAAAACACTTCACACCCTACAAGCACTCTTTACCCTGGAAAGCATTATACACATTGTCATGGAGACCTGGTCCAAGGCCAAGGGGTTGCATGCTATCAGTGCAGGTCTTCAATGCCTACCACACATTCAGACCCACCAGTCAGAATGGAGGCACTAAAGGCAATGATGTCTCCAAAATCTTAAGAATTTATTTCACCTCCAGACTCATTAGATAAGGTAATGACATGGAACACTTCCATGTCCAACTTATCATCAACCAAACCCTCTATGTCACCCTCAGCCCATAACTTCTACTTAACTAGTATTGAGTCCCTTTGCATTAAGCCAAACACCACTCGGCTAGGAGACTTTTAACTATCCCTCCATCAGCTGGAATACTTATGCATCATAAAACTTGTACATCCAGAAATTTTTGGACTTCATCAATGCATACTCGTTGGACCAATTATTTGTACCCATCCAGTGGTGATAAAATCCTGGACTTGATCCTTACCGATATAAGTCAGCTTTGCACCTCACCAATTGTAATTTCCCCCGGACAAATCAGACAACAAATCAGTCACATTCACCATAAGTCTGAAGCAGAAAGCATCTTTCAGTACCTTGGTATTCATAGATGGTTCTAAGGCTAATCTACTAAAACTGAATGATAACCAGGTTAAATTCAAAATCCCTTTCCACCTTGATGACCCCATTGCTTGTGCAGAATCCTTTACTGCCAAATTCTGTGCATATATAAATAGTTGTGTAGATATATCTGGTCCCCTCCAAAGTAAATACAATTCCACATTTAAAAATAAATGTCTATGGTGGAATACAAGTGTAAACAGGCTCTATAATAATAAAAAGCTCACTGTGTACAAAAATAAGTTTAACTCTCAAGATGCCAAAAACAGTCTTGCTAAACTTAACAGGGAAGCCCAGACCCCGAGCAAATCAACCAAAGCCAGATATGAGGTAGAAATGGCCACAAGGTGAAGGATAACCACAAAACCTTCTTTACCTATGTTAGAACCCTCAGAAATAATGCCCAGCAGTGCACAGAGCTAATAGTAAATAATATCATATACTTGGATAACATAGTCAATCCACCAGCTCCAACTTTACCCCCATCTCCTCTCTTACATTTCAAGATCAAATACCTATATCAATACTCACCCATCAAACCTCCAAAGAACAAGTCCTTCAAGGAATTATTCAAGGCCAAAAACACTACTTGTCAGGGGCCAGATAATATACCTGGCTGCCTACTCTCCTGTCTGAAACAGGACTTGTCAGGCACCCAACAGGGGCTATTCTATATCAGCATCCAAACAGGCTTCATACCAGATGACTGGAGGATAGCAACAGTCATTCCCTGCACAATAGTGCAGCATCAATGAACCATGGAAATTATAGTCCCATAAGCCTGACCAGTCTCATCTGTAAAGCCAGGGGAGGATCATTATGGATCTAATAAATAAAGACAAAGATAACCTACAAACTCTCGACCCAATGCAATTTGGATTTGTCAGTACTTAGCATAATTAGTGGGATGCAGACACAGCCAGCAATGAAAAAGCATATTATTCTTTGCCAATATCCAGATGTCATTCTTTAAGAGGGTCTATATTATAACATCGAATTGTATAAAGTTCGAATGTTATAATATAGAACCAGTTTTGTCGAACGCTGAAAACAGCGAAGGTGCAGGACACCAAATTCTTTCCCAGGGAAAGAATTCGGTGGGCCATTGCTGTTGCTTTGCTGTTTTCAGCATTCAATATGTTGGAGCATTATGGGTCGGGTTCAGGTAAGTGTCCGACTGTGTGTAGGTTAGGGTTAGGGGTGGGTAAGGTGAGTTAGGGTTAGGGAGCGGGTCAGGTAAGTGTGCAGTTGTGTGTAGGTTAGGGTTGGGGGCGGGTTAGGTGCGTTAGGGTTAGGGCGCAGGTGAGGTGAGTGCGCGATAGTGATGGACCTTAGGGTTAGGGTCAGGTTAAGGTAAGTGGATAGCTAGTAGTGTATGTAAAGTTTAGTTTAAGTGTAGGATTTTAAGTGTATGAGTGTGGATTGCTGTTTTTTGTGTGTGTTTGTGCTGTGTGTATGTTTCTCGGAATAGCGATTTTTTTCCCTGGGGAAAAAATCGCTAGTCTGACTGTTCGATGTTTGCGTATTTCGATGTTTAGGGTTCTATATTATAACATTTGATCTTTGTAGATTTCAATGCTATAATATAGACCCCTTTAAGATGCCCCTTTGGGAGGCCAGTGTCCGTATAGTTTCTGATAATGGAGAAATCAGCATCTGAAGTAATAACATTGTTCCTCATCCATAAACATTATTCATTATTTGTCAAAATTTGAACAGATATGACAGTGTATACAATTCATAACATTTCCACTGAGAACCCATAATCCTAGTTTCTTTAGTGAATGTCAAGTCAAAGCCAAATAAATCTTTATTGTCATTCAGAACTACACAGCAGTGCAGATGAACGAAATTACAATGCTTCATTCTCAATGTAGGAAACAGTTGCATATATAGACAGAGAAAAAGTAATAAAATATCACAGTAGAAATGTAATAAGTAGCAATTAGTAAGTAAAGTAGGACAGCAGTGACTCACACCCATCCCAGAAGAGGAGATAAGGAAGACAAGGAACTATATGAAGGTAATATTGTCAAAGTAAAATTGAGACAATAGCAGCATATCTATGATTAGACTGAATTATTGCACAGTTTGTATATTACACTTTACAGTCCTTCAGTGTGGTAGGTGAGCTACCTTAGTATTGCACTTGGTTATTGAACATCCATAAAATAATCCACTTGATAGGCTAGTTATGTAACAGAAGTGGTTGCGTGTTTTAACAGACTCATCGTTCATTTTTCCCAAGAGGTCAACAATCTAATGGAGATCTAAAAGAAACTGTTATTTAGTCTTGTGGTCTAACAATGCAGGCTTCTGTATCTCCTGCCAGAGGAGAGGCAAGTGTACAGCCATTGGCAGAATGCATTGGATCACCGGAAATCTTTTTAGCCCTGTCGATGCACCAGTATTTGTGTAGATCTTCCAGAGGTGTAAGGGAGTCTTTCTGCTGACCTTACAACTCTCTTGAGAGCCTTCCGATCCTGATTGTTACAGCTGCCATACCAGCCTGCAATGCTGTTGGTCAGAACACTTTCAATGGTGCCCCTATAAAAGGTTTGAAGTATGGAGCTTGGTCATTTTGTCTTCCTAAGTTTCCTTAGAAAATGCAAGCATTGCTGAGCTTTTTTGACTGTGCTGGATACATAGACCGACCAGGATAAGTTCTCCATGATATGAACACCCACGAACTTTGTACTCTTGACCCTTTCCACTGTCATCCCTTTCATCACTAGAGGTTTGTGTGGTACTTGAGATCTTCTGAAATCAACAATCAACTCCTTTGTCTTGCTGACATTCAGTGCTAGATTGTTGTCAAACCAGACCAGTAGTTGAGCAATCTTGTTCCTGTAGGCCTCCTCCTCTCTGTCTTTGACCAGGCCTATAACAGTGGTATCATCTGCAAATTTGATGATCCTATTCATCTCATGTCTGGTCATGCAGTCATGTGTCAACAGAGTGAAAAGAAAAGTGCTTAAGACACACCCCTGCGGTACTCCTGCATTCAGAATGTTACTTCCAGAGCTGTTGTCTCCCAAATGAACCTTTTGAGGTCATTCAGTAAGGAAGCATAAATGAGAATCTATGCCCAGCTGAAGTAGCTTCGATATCAGATTCTGAGGGATGACAGCATTGAAGACAGAACTAAAATCAATGAATAGCAGTCTTACATAGCAGTGTTTGCCTTCTAAGTGGATCGGTGTTTCATGGAGAGCTAATGGGATGGCATCCCCTGTTCTGTGATTTGTCCTGTATATAAATTTCAGTGTGTCCAGCATTACAGGTATGATTGAGGCTATATGATCTTTGACCAGCCTCTCCAGGCACTTCATTACCATCGAGGTTAAAGCAACTGGTCGGTAGTCATTCATCGTTGTTGGCTGTGGTTTCTTGGGTAAATGAATGATAGTCATCTCCTTGAAGCATTTTCAAACACTGGCTAGATGGAGTGAGGTGATGAAGATGTCAGTGAGTACTGGAGCCAATTCAATCGCCATTCCTTAGTACCCTGCCCATGATGTTGTCAAGGCCAGCTGCTTTCCTTGGGTTGACATGTTTTAGGGTTCTGGTGACATCGATTATATTGAAGCTCAGCACCGCTGCATCCTTATCTTCATGGATTCTGCATGCTGTTGTTTTGTTGTCACCATCAAACCTACTGAAGAATTTGTTCAGTTGGTTCAGAAACTAGATGCTATCATCACATGAAGCTGTTGTAGGCTTGTAGTCGGTGATGGTTTGAATTCCTTTCCATAGTTGCCTGGTATCCTTCTGGTCCCTGAAGTGGCTTTGGATTTTTCACCTCTTTGACACCTTTGTTCAATTTGTCTCTGGCTACACTTAAAGCTTCCATATCTTTGGATTTGAAAGATGCATTTCTTATTTTCAAGAACTCATACACCTCACTAGTTAGCCAAGGTTTTTGATTTGCCCATATGGTGATGACTTTGGTGTTTGTTGCATCCTCCATACACTTAATAATGCAAGCTGTGACCAACTCAGTTTATGTGTCCAAGTCAATATGATTGTTAGTCACAGCAGCCTCTCTAAACACTGACCAGTCTGTACAGTCAAAGCAGTCTTGTAGAGCTGAGATTGCTCCCTCAGGCCTGATCCTTATTTGTTTTCTAGCCGGTGTACTGGTTTTCAGTATGGATTTATAAGCTGGAACCAGCATGATGGCTAGGTGGTCAGAACTCCCTAGATGTGGATAAGGTTTTTCTTTTTATGCACCTTTGATGTTAGTGTAGACCTTATTCAGTATATTTACCCCCTTGTGGCAAAGTTTACATCTTGGTGGTAGTGGTGTAATACAGTCTTTAGGTTAGCCTGATTGAACTCTCTTGCAATTACTATTGCATGTTCTGGATTTCTGGTTTGCAGGTCACTTATAGACTGATATCAGGTGGACAGAGAGTCACTGATATTTGCATCAGGAGGGATGTACACTGCGGTGATGCATATTCCATTGAACTCTCTTGGCAAGTAAAAGGGCCTGCATTTTAGTGACAGAATCTCAATGTTTTCTGAGCAGAACATGGTGGTCACTACACAGTTGCTGCACCAGTTTGTTATTAACATATATGCACACTCTGGACTTGCCACATACTAACTGAATTCTGTCTGCTCTGAAAAAAGTCATGCCCTCTACATTTATTGTATTATCACTGATATTTTGGTTTAGCCACATTTCAGTAAACACAAATAAATTGCTGTCTCTCACCTTGTTTTGTGATGAGAGTTCCAGTCTTAAGTGATCCATCTTATTTTCAAGTGAGCATAAATGGGCTAGTAGTATGGAGGGCATTGCAGGCCTCCGAGGCTTTACATTCAATCTGACTGAAATTCCTGCTCTGGTGACTCTTTTTCTCAATCTGGTACATCTTTTCCTTTTTTTAATGACTACCAGTTGCCACGAAAATGCAATCTGCACGAAGTTTGCATTCATCTCCATGTTCCATCAAAATCCTTAACTGTAATAGTTTGAGCTTATAGGCCTCACTGTAAGAAGCTGATCAAACCCACACCATAACAAGAATGCATATCCAATTTTTAACATCGTCTTGGCACTGTAACTTCATCTAACCACTGAAGTATACCTCTTTGGTGGGTTTCCTACAACAAAAGATCCCTCAATTCCAATGACTCCCTGTACATAATAACATTAAAAGAATACAGTCACTTGTAGACAGACAAGAGCCATTCCTCTGAATTTGCCATCCCATCCAGTTACTAAGGAGGTTTCACATTCTCTGTTGTGCTGACTATTAGCTGGACCTTATAATAAGTTACCATGGATCTCACAGCCATAGCCAATGGGAATCTGTATGACACCAGTTCTTCAACAAGGTTACAAGATTAGTGCATAGAAAAACAAGAACAGATGCTCAGATATGCATAGCAATAGAAACAAGAAGATATGAATTACGTCAGTAAGCTAGAGATACAGGTCCCACCACTCATAGCTGTTTTTACCTTATAAGCAAAGGTGGCACTCCTTGTGGAAGCTTAATAGCTCAATCCGCAGCTATAGCTGAAAACCCTTGTCTCCCTTATTTTGTCCCCTCTACCATTCATTCCTTTCCAGATGTGCCCATGTATTGTGCATTTCTTTAGGGATTTCAGCAGAGGCCTTTGTTTTAGGAGGCCTCCTTAATCTTACTCTTGACTGACACAGGATGGGTTGTTGGACTAGCGCACATGTGCTTCAGGTTACTGAAATTACAGGGAAATCTACATAAAAATTGTACAGAATGTTGTGCATCTATTTGCTGTACCTCAGATATATTTATCTACTGATCTTGCATACCAAAAGGCCTCAGACAATGCTCAAATAGTGCCTGCAGGCTCCTGAAGGACAAGCTTGCACCCTGCCTCATCATCCTCTGACTTGCTAGACTTACCTGATCTCCATACTGACACCACTTCCAGACTCCCTCACTAAATACCTACTGTTTTCCGTATGTTTCGAAGGCAAAATTCTCCTCACAGCTACTCTTCTTGGGCTGGAAGCTTAAACCTTTCAACTCAAGCACCTTCTGTAAGACCCACAATTTCACCCTATGACACTACTTTTTGAGCAATGGCTAGACAAACACCAGATAACCTCTTCAGCAATGAAGTGGTGTTGATGCTCCCATTGCCTTCTGCTATGCCAGTGATGTGCAGACCATCACAACACGATCATTCTATATGCCTTTTGCTCTACACAGAATACAGTCCAACATCATTTCATAACAGGAATATTTATTCACTGAAGCTGTTAACTTGAGCTTCATGTTGCCCCAGTTCACACTTTGTAGCTGTACCATTTTCCTTTTACTCCCATATCTCCTTGCACATATGGCACGCTGCTCTTTTCAGATCACACATATCTGCTGCAGCTTCCTGCAGCAAGCACACTATTACATCAACTTGCTCTTCCATTTTCAATGCTGTCCTAATTTTGAAATGAAAAAAGAGAGCTGCGGACCAGTATATATGATTTTCCTGACAGTTATCTCAACCTCATTTGCTTAAACCTGAGGGAAAAAAAAACACCTGGAAGTAGACTTGCAAGTTAAGGTATAATTTGGCCATGGTTTCAGTAGCAACTCTGATGGCTGGCAGTTTTGGTCTAATTTGTTTTGCCAGGTCAAACTTCTTTTTTTTTTAATAGAGTTTGCTTGCCTCAGAAATTTATTCAGACATTGAATCAGTTTACTGGGGAAGGTATTGCAAAAAAAAAAAACAGGATCCACCCTCACCAAGGCCTTCAAACTTTGCAAGGAAAAATGACAGGGCTGTCTATGTCCTCCTCTTTTTTTCATCTTTACTCTGAGATTTTTTTCCTGAATGCACAGGATTTATTAGCTGTGAAGGTATATGCTTAATGGCATATATATGCATTGATGTGCTTTACTGATGATTTATTTGTTTGGATGGTACATCTTAGGAACTCAGATCATTTATTTATGTACAAGTGGTGATACATGGGACTTTCTGGTTATGTAATCAGTCAGGACAAAGCCATGCAAAAGCCCTCCAGATAAATTATGTTTCTTTGTCAGCCTTAGTTAGAAAATATCCTTAGTTAGTGGAATGGAGAGCTTTCAGACCCTTGAGCAGACACATGAGATTTACTTTAGAAAAAACTGAACATCTGATACATTCAGGAATAGGAAAAACATATTGGCTATATTTTAAGTGATGAAAACAATCTTTATTTGATTTACCTCAACTGGTAAAAGCCCTGTAGATATTTGCTTTTGCCTTAGTCTACGCTTCCAAGGCCTTCCTCCTATGCTCCCACTTTGTTCATCAGTAAGCTGAAATATGCAGCTGTTGACCTTTACAGACTGAGAAATAATCAAAGAATTGGTGCTTAAGCTGGTACTGTCTGGGGAGAGAGGTGGCCTGAGAGTTTAACTCCATGTGATGGCACAGGTTATGCTCAAGCTATTTTATAATTTGGAAAAACATAGTTACAGAGCAAATTAGAGAATTCTGTCTCTTGCCCCACTGGGGAATGTCAAGTCTATTGTTTGATTGCTTGAAAGAGATGTGTTATTAGCAAGAAATAAAATGCATCACTTATCTAGCAATGTTAATGTACAATGCAGAATAAATCTTTAGGACGATGGGAGCTGAGGAATGGTTTAAAAGGCTTTCATATAAAAATATAAAAAATATAAAAATATTAGCTTCAGACTAGTATATAGATGTGAATGTGAATATTTACACATGGCTTCAGAGGGTAAAATATCTCTAGTTTTCATTACAATGGAAAATAAACCCTGACATTACAGCAGTTTTAAAACAAATGTACCACAGGGTTAACACATCTTACACAGACAGCTGAAAGTGTGCTAGTTAAGCTGAAATGGGTTACATTGCCAAGAGCTTGCCAGTTCATGTGGGTAACATTTTTTAGGTGGGTCTCATAATGAGAACTTGGAATCTTGACATCTAATAAGATAAATGTTGATCAGGGCTGATTTCTAGAGATTTACACTAGTACACATCTATCAGAAAAAAGAACTGGCTATTGAGCTGACTTGGGATCAATGAGAAAAGCTATAGATTTTGCTGAGATACATATATAGTTTTGCATTTTTGCCTAGAAGTGCTTCTGTAAGTACTTTTAGATACTGAAATCAAATAATGTGTTTTTATCTCCTGAATATGTCATTTCTTCTATTAATGTATACTATATATTAATTGAATATCTTACAAGGAAATTTCAACATATTTGCTAATGTGGGCTAAACTTGTTTTGTTAAATTTAGCATCATGCATATGCTCATACAGATCTACTATGCATGCTTGAAAGCCCATATACTCGAATGTTATTTTTGCGAGATGAAAATAACGAAAACTAAAATCCTGAACTGCACATTTTTCCTAGGGCAAGTAAACACTTGACCAAAACTTCTATATATATATATATATATATATATATATATATATATATATATATATATATATACCAACTCTGGGATCACACTATAGTGGGAAAAAGGACATATTTTTCCACTTGCTCTGGGAAAAATTGAGCAATTTTGGATTTCAGTTTTCACTATTTTTGTTTCGCGAAAATAACGTTCAAGTATATGGGCTTTTGACCAAGCGAAGGAGACCTGTTCATACATACATACATACATACATACATACATACATAAATAAATATATAAATATGCCTAGTACACTGGCAAGCTTATTCTTTGGCACAGACCCACAGGGTTGGGAGTTTAAGATGGATCACTTGATAGCTGGAAAAATATATACTGGAGTATGCAAAGATGAAGCACTTAATTGATGACCTTCGAAAGCAGTGTGATACAAGTATAGCCAGGTCTTTGAATAAGCAGATTTCTATTAATGACGGTCATTCCTGTGACTGTAGAAAGCCTAGGTAAAGCATGAAAAGTCTCAACTGTCACAGTTGGTGTTATCAGCTAGAAAGGCTACAATGAAGATGTAGAAAGAGTAGAAATCCATTGACTCCCCAATCCCACGCATGGTGAGTTGCATATGCTGCAAGGGTCTGTGTAAAAATGGAGAATAAGAAGAGGAAGACCATGGAGCAAGTAGCCCCCTTGGTTCTGATTCACAGTTTGGATTAGTTTCTATCATGGGCACATTAAGCATAGATCATTTTTATTTATTTTATTTATTTATTTATTTAACATTTGTTTACCAGGATAGTCCAGCTGGACAACATAGGTTCATAGGTAGGTGCTAGGCTATTGGCTCTAGGGGCTATATAAGCCTAGCTAAAAAAGTACCCTGGCTTTTGCCACCCAAGAAAATTATTTTCCTGTGCCCCTGTTGAGCAGTGCCACAGAAGTGATCCCCGGGGTGAATTTCCTATTTCCCATCCAATCATCAAGATTTTTCTTGAAGAATGCTGATGAGGAGCTTTGTTTCATATCGATAGGTAGTTTGTTCCAGAGTATGCAAAGTCTCTGGGACGGGAATCTATCCCTCCAGCATGTTCTGTTTATTGTGGTGACAAGGTTTAGGTCCCTAGAGCATGTAGCTCGGAGTGATTGGGATTTCTTTAAGTGGAACATGTCCAACAGCTCTAGGTTTGACATAGCTTTGCATGTTAGGCAGAGATCGTCTCTGAGTAGGCGATATGCAATGGAGTAAAACTGAAGTTGTTTGAGACGGTCTGCATAGGGCATCTGTTTGAGGCTAGTAATCCTCTTTGTGAGGTATTTCTGTGGGCTTTCCAGTTGTTGTAGATGTCTTGTGAGGTGCATACCAAAAGGGGCACTGTATTCTATAATGGGTCTAATGAGTGATGAGTAGAGGGGAACAATGACGTTTTTTTTCCTGGATGAGAAACCTTTTGTGATGAGGTGTGCCATGTAGAAGGATTTCCTGACTACTGTGGTGATGTGATTATCAAAGGAGAGACTACTGTCCACCTGTGTCCCAAGGTCTCTTATCATAGTTTCAGTGTTAAGTAGGCTACCGCCTATGTGGTAGTTCATGGGTACAGTGTTTTTACCAAAGGGGATAACAATGCAGTTTTTGGCATTGAGCTTGAGGCCATGGCTTTGACACAAGGCATCTGTCACAGTGAGGCCCTTTTGTAGGATGTTCACATTGTTAGCAGTTTCGATTATGGCTCCTAGTTTGCAGTCATCTGTGAACTTCATTAGCCAAAGACATTCTGTGTTAGCCTGTACTTCAGAGAAGTAGATACCAAACAGGAGAGGACCCAGGACTAAACCCTGTGGTACTCCACTTGTCACTGGTCTGAAGTTGGATTTGGAGTCTGCTACTTTCACAGTGTGGGTTCTGTCAGTGAGCCAGTTGGCAACCCATCTTGTGACATAGGGATTTATACCTAGTTTAGTGAGTTTATCTATAATTCCAGAGTGGGGGATGGTGTTGAAAGCCTTGGCAAGATCTACATAGGCTGTGTGAACAACCTTACCCTCATCTATGGCTTTGGTGACTGCTTCAAAGAAGTCTATCAGGTTTAGGAGGCATGATCTGCCTTTTACAAACCCAAACTGGGTGGGGTCCAGAGTTTGGAGATTATCAATGTCTTTGTTTATAACTTCCATGATGATACGTTCCATGGCCTTGCAGACCAGGCTCATCAGGCTAATGGGGTGGTAGTTTCCAGGATTCATGGTTGCTCCCCCCTTTGTGGAGTGGGATAACCATCACTGTGCCCCATTCAGTGTGCACAAAACCTGAGGTGAGGCTATGACTGAACGTGGTACTTAGCTGGGATGCCAGTTCATTCTGTAGTTTGTGTAAAATGCAGCCTGGGATGTTCTCAGGTCCCATGGATGCTGTGTTCTTGGCTTTGGACAGTGTGGTTTTTACCTGTGCAGCTGTGATTATAGGAACTATGCATTCTTCGGTATAGAGATGGGCCCTTTAGGGGGGTGGGGGTGGGGGTAAAGTTAGCACTGAACCTATCTGCCTGGATGTTGGCAATATTAGTTGGTTCTGTATATTTAGTGCCATTGTGCCATAAACTAGAGCAGACCTGAGTATTGCCATTGAGATTCTTGACATAGTTATAGAATGCTTTGTGGTTGTCTTTAGAATCAGTGGCGATTTTGTTTTTGTAAGTAGCTTTGAAGGATTTTATGAGGAATCTCAGCTTCTTACTGAGTCTGACCAGGGCGTTCCTCCAATCATGAGACTTTACTCTTTTGTGCAACAGTTTCTGTCTTCTGTTGTAGAGTTTGTTTATGGCAGGGGACCATCAGATTGTGTTCCTTCTTTTGGAGGATAGCGTCTTGGTTCTGTTAGGGATACCATGATCCATGCACTTGTGCAAATCTTATAAAGTGCATCTGTGTAGGATTCAACAGTCGTACCTCTACTGCCCGTCTGCATGGGTGTCGTGAAGTTTGCCACTTCTGTCTTAAGAAGCGTGAAGTTGGCTTTGGAGACATTTTTTATGGTGGTTTCCCTAATGGGGGGAGGGAGCGGGATGTGGATGCCTAGAGTGATTAACTTGTGGTCGTATCTGGCCAATGAGGAATTGACCTCTGGAGTGGAACACCGGTCACCCATGTTGGTAATGACCAGGTCTAGGATATTGCTGCCTCTGGTGGGGGTGTGGATAAGTTGACCCAAGGCATTAGCATTTATGAATTCCAAAAAACGTTGAGCAAAAGAGTTGGTACATGAGTAATTTTCCCAGTTAATGGTGGGGTAGTTGAAATTACCCATTATTAGGGTGTTGGGTTATACCCTAATACTTTCCAGTGTATCAAGAAATGAGGGATGGGAATCCTGGGGCATGGTGGGGAATCTGTAGCAAGCTACAATTTGGATTGCGATCTTGCCCAGAGTTAGTTGCACTTGGATAATCTCGGATGCATTATGCTGTGCAACTAGTCTGGAGGTGTGGATGTCCTTAATGAATATGGACACACCTCTGCCTTTAGTGTTTCGGTCCATGTTAGGTGGCTGAAAGGTGTGGTATGAATTATAGCCTGGTAATGCAGGGATGCTCTCTGGAGCCTTGAACCAGGTCTCTGTCACTGCACAGATGTCGATGTCCTCCATTTTAAGGAGTGTCTCAAGTGAGTGCATTTTGAGGTTTAGACTTCTAACATTCAGTAGCATTACTGTCTGATTTTGCTTGCTTGTACCTGTTACAGTGGTGAATTTTTCATTTGAACCTTGCCTAAAAAAGACACTATAGGGGTGGCAAGAGCCTTAGCCAGTATCCAGAATCCCAAGGGCGACAGGTGCAGGCCATCTCTGGCAAAGCAACATGGTCTGTCGATCATGTCATCCCAGGCAGACAGATACTAGACCCCTTAGAATGACACCAGAAGCTTAGCCAATTGTTGAAGTCAATCATTTTGTCCTTGTACTGTGGTATCATTCTGGGTGATGGCAGGATGCTACTCAGGGCTAGGGTCATACCTGCCTGGGCTACAAGATTGGAGAGCTCCTCCATGTCTCTTTTCATGTAGTCCAGGGAAGTTCGTCTCAGGTCATTCACACCAACATGGACAATGACATAGTCATATTTGTATTTGTTGTTGAGTGAACTGAGTGCATGCATTATGTGGCAGATCCTGGCACCCGACAGGCAGCTGACAGTAACTTTCTCCTTGTTTAGCCTGGTGAGTGGAACATCAGTGTGCCTGACTATAGAGTCACCTATGACTAGAGTGTTGGGTACGTTGTTATGCCTTATGGGCTGTAGTTGAGTGGCACACTGAGTCTGTGGGCTATGTGTCATTTGGGTTATGTTGGGGGGTGGAGGTTGCTTGTGTTTCTGCTTTGGAGGTCTCTGTTGCTTGAGCAGATTTTTATTGAGAGCCTCCGCAAATGTAGGTGTGTGTTTTGTGTTTCTATGTGTGTGCTTTGGTGGTGTAGGTTTTGAGGGACTATGCGATGAATGTGGTGTGGTGCAAGTGTTTACCTTCTCATCTTGACTGTCTAGTCCAGTCTTGGGTGAAGGGAGCTTTGCTTCCAGTTTGACTATATAATTGCAGTTCTCACAGGTTGTAGTGTTGGATGGTAGGAGGAGAGGGTTGTCTGTGTACATGAGGCAATTGCTGCATTGCCCCAAGATGCCCAGATTCATCAGGTAGGCAGGAGAAAACACTGGGAGCTGACCCTTAGACATGCCTGGATGGGTGCTTATTTATTAAGTACTAAACACTGTTTTCCTCTAGACAAGTGAGGGAAGTTGAGTGTTGTAGCTTATTTGTAGCTTATTTAGTGCTTACAATGAGTTCTGAACAAGTGCTGAGCTCAAAGAAACAGATTTAAGTGCTAAAACTAAAAAAAAATGGCTAGTTTTAAGGGAAACTTTGAAGAGCAGACTTTATGGCGCTGGGAATAGTTTAACCCTAGCTAAGCGGCGATGCATAAAGTGTATTTTTTTTTTAATATAACACTAGCAAATGAGCAAACTGATTTAAACAAATTATCCAATTAACCAATAAAAAGCTAAAAACCGAGCCCTGTTCCAGCAGTCTTTGATCAGACAAGTTCTAACTGCACACTCCTGCCACTAGGGTGCAGGGAGCCTTCTCCAAAAAAGATGGCCCGGATTAGTGCTCAAGTTATACAAACAAAACTAGATTCAGCAGGTCTGAATCTAGTCTATGCTACAGCAAACAAGGCTTACCAATTTCAGAAAGAAACAGTTCAAATAAGCAGGCACAATAAGCCTTTAACCAGAAACTCCCAGCTCAGACGGGCAGAATCTACCCTCTCCTCCCACAAGAGTGCAGACCACAAACCTTCTTAATGTAAAATAACAGGCCCGAAGCCCAAGTGCTTAAACCAGAACTAATACACTTTTAGAATAACAGACACTGAGCCTTCAATCAGCAACTCCCAACTTAGAAGGATGTACACTACCTGTCCTGCCACAACAGTGCAGACCACAAACCTTCTTAATGTAAAACAACTGGTCTGAAGTCCAAGTGCTTAAACCAAAAGGCTTAGAATAACAGTTACAATTTAATCAGGCTACTAACAAGCAGTTATAAATGCAGCAGAATAAATGTAATTAAGTACTTTTAAGAAGAAGCAAAAGCAAAATAAAGTAATAAAGTAGGAAGAAACACAAATACAGTAAAAGCAGATGAATAAATTGCAATTTTTTGTTAGTAAAGTGCAAGGAGAGAGGAAGGAGGAGCAGAAGGTAATTCAAGGATAAGAACCTAAGTGGGTTGGCCCTTCTCAAATGTTCTCTTTATATTAAGTAGAGTGAACACGAGACTGAGAGGGGTGTTCCAGATCAAATTTATAGTAGTGGAGGGCAACTGCAAAGCCACCAGCTATAATGACACCACAAGAATGGGGTGGGAGGGAGGGAAAAACAGTTTCAGGACAGATGAGAAACAGAAAGCAATGCCAGAAAATATATTCAGACAGGAAAAAAAATAATTCAGTCAGGCAAAATTAAGACAATGCAGATCTCTGAAAGGTTAAAATGCCAAGAAATATACTTATCAATCAGTGATATATTTCCAGATTGTTTGAGAATCACACTTCAGCCAGAACACCAGGTGTTTCTAACAATGTATGCAAGAATTTACAAACAGAAACTATTTTTAAATCAGCAAGCCTTGAAGCAATCAGATAACACAAAAGCTGTTAGACCAGTTTTATAAACTCCACCACAGGAATACGGGGGAAGCAGTTTCAGGACAGATGAGAAACTGAAAACAATACCAGAAAATATATAAAATAATTTAGTCAGGCAAAGTTAAGACAATGCAGAACTCTGAAAGGTTAAAATGCCAAGAAATATACTATCAATCAGCGATATATTTCCAGATTGTTTGAGAATCAGACTTCAGCCAGAACACCAGGAGTTTCCAACAGTGTATCAGGTGTCCATTTTCAGCAGATTCCTGTGGAGAAAAGCTCCACAAAGTTGCAAAGCGATAAGTAAACAGTAGTTAATAAAGTTTAACAATAATTAAGGAAAAAACATATTCAAGTAAGGTTAACAGTTAAACAAAAACGAGGTTGTAGTAGAAGTATATAATCACAACACATTCGTATAGCGAGCATAAGTACAGAATATATACAATTGACATCACAGTAAGAACAAATTTAAAAGATAACCGGAAAAAATGAGGAAACAGTCCAAAAGAATACTGGTAAACAAAACACAGGACTGAAATGAGGACAGAAGCTCCACTCTTTATTGGCTCACACAAAAGGCCTTTTGCATGAGCCAATAAAGAGTGGAACTTCTGTCCTCATTTCATTCCTGTGTTTTGTTTACCAAATTTAAAAGATATTTTACACTATATGCAATTTGCCTAAGTAGAGTATAAGTCAGTGTAACAGTGTTCATCAGAGTCAGCAATGAGTAATAGCCTAGAATAGGATATCCTCAGATATTGCTGACACATTTCCTGAAGGCATCTGCCTAGTTCTTACAATTTACATTTTATTGAATGCCTGATGATTAACAACTGTCTCTAAGTCTGCAGTAGGTACAGCACAAGTGGGTGGTTGAAGATCATCCTCCTGTACTGCTGACACATTTCATGATGAAATTCACATATACACTATCTGCATTTTACTGAAGGTAGCTTTTGGAGGTATCCATGCATGTAAACTTTGTAGTGAATGTGGTTTATATCTTTGCAGAAGTCCATCCTACCCCATTCAGAAGTCTCTACTTATTAGTATAGACTACAAAAGCTGTTTTTCCTTTCTGGTTTTAGTATATCACATCTCCCCATTCAGATATGCCTGAAGCTGTATTTTAACAGAGGTCACTTTCTGCCTTTTATTTTGTGTTCTGATGTTTTACATTAATGACATGTTAACTTCATCATCTTGACTATCCTCAGACTGCCACACATGGGATCTTCACTTTCTCATTTATCATTTAACCCCTCTCTTCAACAGACAATAAAGTGCAAACTATCTTTGGATAGTTAATAACCCCAGTCTCCCATGCTTCTAGCTATTCAGTTACCAATGTTTATTCACCCTTTCCCCTCATCAGTCATAGGTTTCTAGGTTCATAGGTTCATAGATGTTTACTAGGCTAATGACCACAAGGGCCTTTTTAAGCCTAGCCATGCATCCCAAATCACTGACAAGTTATGGTACCCTTGATAAGTGTAAGCAGGGGCTTGGGAGATGAAACACTTACAAGCAGGGCCTGGGAGATGAACCATTTACAGGCTGCCTGTGGTTATTAGAGAAATTGTTGCCAAAACAGGGATGAATTTCCTGTTCCCCATCCACCTGTCCAAGTTACACTTGAATTGGGTTAGAGAGGAACTCTGCTTCACATGGATAGAGAGCCTGTTCCAGAGATGAGGTAGTCTCTGGGATACATACCTGTCTCTCCAGCAGGTCCTATTTATATCACAGGCAAGGTTTAAGTCTTTAGAATGGATAATTCTGGTGATATTTGTTTTAGTGAGGAACCTTTGTGGATGTTCCAGTTGTTGAATACACCTGGTTAGGTACATACCAAAGGGGGCTTTATACTCAATTATAGGTCTAATAAATGCTGGATACAGTGGAACAATGACTTCCTTGGACCTAGATGCCATACTATTTTTTATAAGTTGTGCAACATAGAATCATTTTCTCACTACTGTAGACATGTGATGGTCAAAGGCTAGATTATTGCCTGTGCGTGTCTCTAAGTCCCTGACTACTGGGTCAACTCTAAGGGGTGTGCTGTCAATATGATAGTTATCGGGTGGATAACTTCCCAAAGGATACTATTATGCATTTCTTGGCATTTAGTTTTAGACCATGGCTCTGACACCAGTTGTTTGTCTGTGTTAGCCCCTCCTGGAGAAGATGTGTGTTGGTGTGGGATTCAATGACAGTCCTAATTTGTAATCATCTGCAAATGTAGTCAGCCAGAGGCCATTGATGTTGGCCTTGACATTAGATAAGTAAATGCCAAGAAGGAGTGATCCCAGGAGTCCACTTGTGACTGGTCTCTTTGTAGAGGTGGACTACCCAATTATAACTTCCTGGGTCCTGTCTGTGAGTCAGTTGGCTATCCAATGGGTGGCATAAGGGCTTGTACCTGACCTAATGAGTTTGTCAACAATGCTTGAGTGGGGTATTGTGTCAATTGCCTTGGCCAGGTCAAGGTAGGCAGTGTGAACCATTTTGCCTTTAGCCATTGCTTTGGCGATCTTCTCAAAGAAGTCCACCAGGTTAAGTAGGCATGACCTGCCCTTCACAAAATCCAAATTGGGTTGGTTCCAGTGTCTGGAGGTTTACTATATCATTATTGATTATTTCTATGATAATTCTTTCCACGGCTTTGAATATGACACTAGTGAGACTTATGGGTCTGTAGTTTCCAGGGAATGTAGATGGCCCAACTTTGTGCAGAGGGATGACTGTTGCTGTTCTCCATTCATGAATCATGAAGACTGGAGGCTACAGTCAAATAATAATTCCAGAGGTCCTGATAGGTCATGTTTCATGCTATTTAGAAGGCATTCTGGGATATTGTTTGGGCCCTTTGATACAGTGTTCTTAGCCTTAGAAAGAGCATTAAGGACCTGTTCCCTAGTGATAGCAGGGGGCATTATATTTGATGGTATTTCCTGAGGGAAGGTTGAGGGGAAGAGATGGGTAAAGTTGGAGATGAATTTGTCATCCAGTAGGATTGCCCTATCTTCTGGCTGAGTATAGGTGGCTCCATTTACAATGAGCTCTGCACACAATTGTGAATTACCTTTGAGATTGCAGACATAGCTAAAGAATGCCTTTTGGTTGTCCTTGGCCTAGGAGGCCAAATTTACCTCAAATGTGGCTTTGGTAGACTTTATTTGTCCTCTGAGTTATTTGTTTAGTTTGATGAGAGTGCTTTTATCTTGATGGGTGTTGCACCTCCTAAGTTTTGCCATGATTTTATTCCTTCTGTTATACAACCTACTGATGTTGTGATTCCTTCAGGGTGGCTTGTTTTTTGAGTTAGTTCTGTACTTCTTCCTGGTGGGTACAGCTGCCTCTATGCAGCTATTAACATGCTTGTATAGGGTTTCTGTGAACAGTTCTGCATAGGCAGTAGTGTTCTTAGGGTTTATAGGAGCTTGAAATGTTGCTAGGTTATCAATTAATAATAGGAAGTTAGCAACAGAATAGTTCCTGAATATTCCAGGGTTAGCTGGGGATCCAGATTTTATTTTTACTTCAAAAGAGATTATTTTGTGGTCTGACCTTACCACAGAAGACATTACACTAGGGGATGTGCAGCACTCTCCCATATTTGTTAAGACCAGCTCCATTATATCCCACTAAAAAAACTGTGGCTGACTAACAATAACAGTCAACATCCAATACAATTCTAATTGTTAGACAGTTTTGTCTGATCACTACCCAAACATTATTTCCTATTAAAATAAGTATTATATAAAAATTTCAATTGTATACCTCAAATCATCATTTAACATGTCCAGGTACTACCTCTGATCCCTATTTAATAATATATACATCATTAAACCATCTTCCCTTATCATAATCCAGTTTCAAGTCCATCTCTCTTTCCCATTAACTTATTCAATGTTTTCAGTTACCTGCTGATAAACAAGTCTAATAAAAGTTCTCGACTACACCGCCAAAGTAGACTACCCATTTTGACAACCCATCACATTTTTTCTCTTGAATTATTTACAACTCGTAATACCTTCTCTTGCATAACTTTTTATACAGTCCCACTGAATTCTCTTTTCCTTTCTGGTACCTGTCTATTACCTCTTTCTCAAATCTTAAGCATTCATCAAATTCCATTGTGTAACATAACATATCATTCAGCTAAACATGTGCACAATGTTATCCTATATATATTTTTTCTTTTAAACCCAAACTTTTGAAAAATGCGTTATCCATTCAAAATGTAAACCCATTCAATTTAACATAGTATTCTTAAATTACCTTTAGCTAAACTGAATATGTAATCTCATTAATTCTTCTAAATAGGAAGTTTGAACCTTACCCTTGATGTATAAATAGCCTCTTATATCACCCTCTCCTAAACCTTTCTTAAAAAAAAAAAAAAAATATATATATATATATATATATATATATATATATATATATATATATATATATATATATATATATATATATATAAACTTTCAAATTAAATGTGCCCATCTAAGTGCAGGAATCTCATCCCAATCCAGACATTTTAGCTGTCACAGAGCTTTGAAGAGGAACCCCAGAGCTTTACACACAATTCTGTTGGACATAGTTACATCTTCAGTCTTCTTCTAGGGAAAAGAATAGATGGAGACATGTGAATTGCTTAAAAGAGCAGCTTTACAACACAACTTAAAACTCAGACACCCACTTCAGATAATCATGAGTATGAGGAGCAGGAGGTGAGGATCTTAAGTGATGGTCTGATATTTCACGGTTAATAAACTAGCCAGGAAGGAAAAGCAATACAAAATTAAGATTTTATATAGATGGTATCTGAGTAATATTGCTGGGCATTGTTTATAGGCAGTCATTAAGCTTTTGTTAAGGCATGAACATAGTATATGGTATTTGAAGAAAGGAAATAAAGCTACAAACTCTGTTTGCTTATAGTTTATAGAGCAGACTATTTTTTGAGGTAACTTCTGCAATGGGCAAACCATATTCAAGGTTTGTTTGCCAAACCCATTTTCCAGGTGCCATTTTCCCTTCTGGGGTATCCCACATGAGGAATGTGTTGATTTCTAGTCTTATTAATGTGGTATTATGAGTTTATTAGTTGACCAAGATAGTAATTCAAGAAGCAAATATGATTAGTTGTTTCTGAAGGAGTCTGGTTATTTAGAAAAACTTGCCAGTTATTAGGCATGGAGAAAAGTGTTCTGATGAAGACCCACCACTATAATTATTTTGTATTAACTAGCAGCTGCAGATTGTCTGGTCAGTTGGAGAGCAGAGGAAGTAATTTTCTAGCTAATTTTTTGGTTGTAAAAGAAGGACTTGACATATAGATAACTGTGTCATCTGCATCCAGAATAATGGGAAGTATCACAAGATGGCTCTCTTAAGATAATGTTGAACTGCTACAAAGTTACAAATAGCAATTTAACAATTTAAAATGGATGGCTTTTGGTGGATTGCAACTCAGGTGAAGTCTGAAGGCTGCAATTCAGGACAACCATTTGGAATAAAGAATAATAATCTGTCAGAACTTTTGCCTTCAGATGTCAATGTACGCAGCAAAAATGTATCTTTTTAGTGTGTAGGAAAAATTATCCTGCTGGTGAGACAAATTCTGCGAGAACTGCAGTATCAGTGTTTGCCTGTTCATCTGACAAAGCAGGTACTATGAATTACCTTTTCCTGCTTTCCTTTTCAGAAAAGTCTAGCCAATGCGAGATTTGAACTTGTGATAAAAATGGGGTAAATCCTCAGAGTCCTAAACTTAACTAAAATAAAATTGGATTGTTGGTTTCACATTATAGGAGAAGATGTCTGCTGCACATATATTCACATTACAGGCAATATTCTTCTGTGACAGTGGTCTAAGCCAGAAGTTCTCAAAGTGTGTGCCACGGAACCTTGGGGAGCCGCGGCTTCCTCACAGGGTCGCTGTGAACTAATACCCTTCATTTTCTTTTGTTTTTTAATTTTCACACTGTTTGAGCTGATGTCATCATGTGCATGATGATGTCAGCTCCATCAAGGCTACCAGCCTGTCAGAATTGGGCAAGGAGCTCAGCATTTCCGGCTGGGCCTCACTGCTCAAATGCAAGCAGGAATGGCAACAATCATGCCAAAAGATCCATTACATTCTACTATGGGCCTCATGATGGAAGGAGTAGATGAGAGAGAGAGAGATGGAGAGGGAGTAAATTCCTTAGATCTTGAAGCAATACCCCTGATGAGGTGAGGTGAGAATTATTTATTTTAATGAGCATCTGGAACCATATCCTTTAAATCCTGAATCTGTTGGGTATAGAAAAGTGGTAGTAAATAAGCTGATAGTGCCTTAAGTACTGTTCTGTGTTCCTAATTGCGTACATGCAATAAACTCACTGGTTACTGGTTTTGTCTTTGGTTTCATCTGCATTATGTTATTTAGTGTTGCTTTGTACTGCTCGTTCTGTGTAATTTTATACTTTCACTCTGTTAGTTTTTTGAATAAGTATGTTTTGTTGTTTGTTATCTGAGCATAACAATAATTTTAGTGTTTAATAGTTTATGTACGTACATTTTATATATATATATATATATATATATATATATATATATATATATATATATATATATATATATATATAAAATGTGTGTGTGTGTGTGTGTGTGTGTGTTTGCAGATGTTAGCTGTCATTGCTCAACCCTGACTTGTTCTCCAAACTATCTTGTTTATTCTGGTGTTTTTGCTGTTGCATTCGGTTCTGCACCGTCACTGTTTTTTTTTTTTTCTGTTTAGTTATATATGGGCTTAAAGATGTAAGGTTTCAAGTAAAGCTGCTGATGGATATGCCTACAAATAATAGGCATTTTTTCATTACTTGCGAATGGAGAAAAAAAGACTCATCAGCCAGACTGTAGTGCTGTGTGCTCTTTTACAATTACCATGTTTTATTTTCTGCACCAAGACAGAAAAAGGAGTTATAGCTTTTCACTGCTGTATATTGGAAAGTAAGCACTTATCAAGAAAGTTATAGTGCTTATTTATGAGTGTCTCTTACTTTATATAGTAAAACAATCTTGTTTTAAAACATAAGATCACCTATAGGACGTAAA
The DNA here is from genome assembly GCF_019279795.1 of Protopterus annectens. Classification (NCBI taxonomy): domain Eukaryota; kingdom Metazoa; phylum Chordata; order Ceratodontiformes; family Protopteridae; genus Protopterus; species Protopterus annectens. The sequence goes on along the minus strand of NC_056741.1, from coordinate 570,580,907 downwards.
GTGAATAAAATGGATTTTTACTGCATCCTCTCAGTTGGTGTGTGTTTTTTCTCCCCTCCAATTACCTGGTACTACCACCACCACTGCCCATTAGTTTACCATCATTTGAATAATGGCTATCTGAAGAGCAGCCATTATAGAGGCAGCCATGGGGGTGTTTATGTTTTCAGTCCTGCCTCTGGTAGCTGATGTGGGCACCCACATCACAGTGGGAGCACTCCATGCTTTCCCACACATATGCCCCATGATGGCTACTGTCACCAGCTTGGGATGGCCAATCCCAAGTTCCCCAGATGTACAGTCATTGGTTGTGTGCAGCTCACTCTATCTGGACTGCTAACATCTTACCCCTGGCCTAGGATAAATGAGCTCCCACCCCCTCATGCCTGTATCTTCCAGACCCTATGCCACTATTTAATCTCACTCCCTCTGGAGAGTAGTCAGAAGCTTCATCCCTGTCTTAAAGTTAATAAGGTTGCCATTAAGTTTGCTTACCTATCAACCATAGTAGATCAGTGTTATGCTGTTAAGCAGAATGTACACTTTTTTTTTTGGTAATTGTCTTTTTATTGTACTTTTGAGCTGTTCTCCCCAGGTCTCCTAGTCCTATCGGGCAGCCTCGTTGAACAAATGTCAAATAAATAAATAAATAAATGAAATATGCACTTTGTGCACACCACGGGGAGGTGGGGGTGCCTTAGGAAAACCTGGATTCAGCAAGGGAGCCGAGAATCGAAAAAGTTTGGCAACCACTGGTCTAAGCACATTCAGTGATGAACAACAACTTAAAACTGACTGACTTTGTTGATGTGCTGATTCTGATGCAGCACAGATTTAATGTGAGGCCAGTAAAATAAGATCCTTGGACTCATATGTAAGCCACTAAAGTAATGAATTCTTCTAATAGATATAATTTGGGGAGTATGTATATAAGAAAACACAATAACGACTGTGTAAGCAAGGACAGAGTGTGTGTCTGACACATCCTGTATTACTCAGCCATAGATGCTGACAGAAATAGTTTTTAGTGAGTTGAGGCTAGAATGGTAGCTGACAAAAAAGCAATATATGCCAATCTGACCTGCAGGAGAAGCAACAACATAAACAGCCCCTAGTATATAGATGTTTGCTCTATTAACCTAAAGCTTCAGACTACATGGATAACCTTATTACTGCAAAGGGGTTCAAACTTTGCTCCAGTGCAAAGATTCAGAGCTGTCTATCTGTTTTGTTAACTTGTATGATAAACAATAACTGCAAACTCTTCCATTAAATCATAATATATTAGAACAATGAACTTTTGATCTGCTTACTAGTGGTTAACACTTATGGAGTGTGATATCATAAAAATACATTCATGGTATAAGATATAAAAGGGGATAGATCTAATAGAATTATATTCCTATAGATCAGGTTGCATGCCAAATTGTTAGGGCTGTTTATTCATCCAAATGGTTTTCTGGATATTTTGGTGACATTATAATGCATACATAGACAGAGTTACACATGTAAATCATAAGAACAAGATTTATGTTTACAACATTGCATGAAAAACACCAAATGGCCACCACAGAGAGTATAGTCTTGCATTAACATGCAGCATATTATCCTAAGTAAAATGTTTATGACTATGACCCTTTATTGCACAAATGCCACAGGATATTTACTGCTTATATGAAATGTTGCGAGGTTAGACAAAGTGGCACAATTCTTTGAAACTCATACAAAAGGTGTCATCTCAGAAACATGTCACCAACATCCATTCATCTATCCACAACCCGTTTTCCTATTTTTGGACATGGGTCAGGATTCCATTTCAACAGTGACAATCAATTAGAGCTTCACACTGCTAGATGACTTCCCCTGTCATGACTGTTTTTCCATACCACACACTTGTACACATGCTCACACCTATGGGAAATTTAGAGTGTTCAGTCTACCTACTGCATGTCTTTGGAATGTTGGAAGAAACTGGAGCACCCAGAAGAAATCACACAAGTACAGGGAGGACATGCAGAATCCACATGGTAGGTACCTCAGCTGAGAATCAAACTGGACAGCCTTTTGCTGTGAGGTAACATCACTATCTCTTTGTCACTGTGTGCCCCCCCCTCCCCACACACACACACACACTGATATGAATATGTACTCAAAAATCTTGTGCGGTACTGGAACTCATAGCTTTCGTTTTAATTACATGTGTGGTCATAGTCCCAGAGTTTTTTTTTTCAACCTCCTCCTTGCCACCAACACCTTGACATTATAATCATAACTGTGCCCTCCTTCTTTATGTTATAGTCCTCCAATTCCTTTCCCTTCTCTTACCTTACTGACAGATCTGCTCTTTGGATTTACATCATCAATGATCTGTATCAGAAAACACAAGATCATCTTTGTGTTCTGATTTTTTTCTGTGTCTTACACTTTTTTATATCCTCTCATAGCATTTCCCTTATGCTGTTAACATCCTGTCTGCATAAGTAATTTTTGACATTCATCAAGGCAGCCTTTATTAACCTCCCATTCTGATAATGTTAGGTTTCCTACACTTAATTCCTGTCTCTGTTGTATTTTTCCTTCTCTTGAAACTATATTATGTCTTAACTGACTCTTAAGAACTCCTGTACTTTGACTTTTCTGATTTCAACATATTTCATAGGTTCATAGGGTCGTAGCTGCATACTAGGCTAATGTCCAGTAGGACCCTTATAAGCCTAGTCGTGCAACCCAAATGTAACCCACAAATTTGAGTTATATAGGGCTATGATTTACTGATTGCCTCTGTCCATCAGTGACATTGGCACCAGACCAGGGGTGAATTTCCAATTACCTATTCATTGGCCCAAGTTACACTTAAATGGGGATAGGGAGGAACTCTGCTTCACATGGATGGAGAGTCTGTTCCAGAGAATGGGAATTCTCGGAGAAGCATATCTGTCTTTTCAATATGTTCTGTTTATGTTGCAAGCAAAATTTAGGTCTTTTAATCTAGCAGTTCTGATGCTGTTTGCTATTTGGATGTGCAGAAAGTTCATCAAAACAGGGACCAGGGATGCCTTGTATGCCAGACAAAGATCACCTCTCTGAAGTATGTGTGATACTGAGTAAAGAGACAGGGCTTTGAGGTGATCAGTGTAGGGCATTGTGTTTGCTCCTTGTATTCTTTTTTAGGAACCTTTACAGACATTGTATTGCTGCATGTGTCTGGTCAGGTACATACTGAAAGGGGCATTATACTCTATGATGGGTCTGATGAGGGCTGAGTACAGTGGTATGATGATCTCTCAGGACCTAGATGGGGTCTATATTAGAATCTCTAAGGTTTAATGCTTCGAATCACTAAATATTGAACTTTAGTGATTGAAACATTAAACCATCGAAATTCTAGTAGACCCTGTAAAAAAAAAACAAGTAAAGGGTGTTTAGGCAAGGGGGCAAGCCCTCCTGCTACCCCCACACCCCCCACTACTTAAATATACCAACTCCGAGATCACACTTTAATGGAGTATGGTGCGGAAAGAGAAGATTTCCCTTTCCTATACTGTAGTGTGATCTCGGAGTTTGTATATTTAAGTAGTGGGGGGTGCAGGGAGGCTTGCCCCCCTGCCTACACTCGTTAGTTTTTTTTTTTTGGTCCTACAAATATTTTTATAGGTGTTTGATCGTTTAATAGTTCGATGCATGTAGTTCACTGTTTATGCATTCGAACTATTAAACTTTCACAATTATAGTATAGACCCCCTAGATGCCATGATCTTGCTTATTAGTTGAGCAACAAAGAAGAATTTTCTTGCTATCTTGGACACATGTTGTTTGAAGACTAGGTTACTATCTGCACGAGTTCTCATATCATTGACTAGTGAATCATTTTTAGGGGTGTTTTATTGATGATGTAGTTACCTGGGATGGCAGATTTCCCAAAATGTACTAAAATGTATTTCTTAGCATTGAGTTTTAAACCATGGCTTTGCCACCAAGCATTTGTCTGTGTTAGACCCTCCTGATGGATGTTTTTGTCTTGGGAAGATTCAATGACTGCTTCCAGTTTGCAGTCATCTGTTAACTATGTTAGCCATAGGCCTTTGAAATTAGCTTTGACATCCGAGAAGTAGATGCCAAACAGGAGCCAGCATAGCACATAGCCTTGGGGCACCTCTTTGTGGAGGTGGCATCATTAATTATAATTAATGGGTCCTATCACTGAGCCAGCTAGATAGTCAGGATGTTATAAAGGGGTGTATTCCTAGTTTCAAAAGTTTGTTGACAATGCCCAAGTTGGATATTGTATCAAACGCTTTATCCCAATCAAGTTAGGAAGTATGCAAAGTTCTCCCCTCATTTGTTGCCTTAGTAACCTTTTCACCGAAGTTTACTAGATTCACTAAGCATGACCTTCCTTTGACACAGTCAAATGGGGATGGGTCCAGTGTCTTGAGGTCTTCTATATCCTTGTTGATAATTTCCAGGAAAATTCTTTCCATGGCTTTGCAAATAAGACTATTTATACTAATGGGTCTGCAGTTTCCAGGATCTGTTGAAGGTCCTCCATTATGAAGGGGAATGACCATTGTAGTCCTCCAGTCATTTGGCACAAAGCCTATTTTAATACTATAGTTAAATAATACCTTCAATGGTCCTGATAAATCATATTTTAGACTGTTCAGGAGGCCCTGCTCTAGCCTTTAATAAGTGCAGCCAGTACATGATCCCTAGTTATAGTTGGAGGGGTTACGTTTGAATATAATTTTTGGGGGATTGTTTGGGGATGGAGGGGTAAAGCTGAAACTAAATTTGTCCACAAATAGGTTTGCTATATTGACAGGATCAGTGAATGTGGCACCATTAACCAGTAGTTCAGCACATTGTTGTGTGCTGCCCTTGAGGTTTCTAACATAGCTTTAGAAGGCCTTGTGGTTATCTTTCAGCTGAGAGGCTATCTTAACCTCAAAGTTGAATTTGCTTGACCAAATTAGCCCTCTTAGTTGTCTACTTAGTTTGATGAGAGAATTTTTTATCTTTATGGGAATTATCTTTCCTGATTTTTGCCATTTTTTTCTTTTATCCTTTTTAATTTGGGATATCACCTGGGTGGTTTGTGTCTAGGGCTAGTCCTGTGCTTACTATTGGTAGCATAGGCTTCTGTGCTCTCGGGGTTTGGAGGGACACTAAGTTTTGACAAACCATCACTTAATAAAAGGTAATTTGCCTTGGAATAGTTACTCTTACTGATTTTAATGGGATTATTGAGTTGATTTTGATTTCAAAGGAGACAGCTTAATGGTCAGACCTTACCAGGGAGGATGACACATTGTTCATGGTGGTGGTGGGGGTGTAGTATTTCCCGTATTTGTGAGCATGAGGTCCAGTATGTAGGAGTCTCTAGTGGGGGTATTCACTATTTGGCCAAAGGTGTTTGTATTTATGAAGTGCAGTAATCTTTGTGTCTGTAAATTTGAGGCTATGTAGGATTCCCGGTCTACAGAGGGGTAATTAAAGTCTCTCATGAGTAGGGTGTTTGGTTGGAAGTCCACGTATGCATTATGAGCTTCTTGAGACATGCAGGATTGCCTATAGCTGACTAGGATATGGTATGGGATTTTGTCTGTGGCGATCTGCATATGGAGGAAATCCAGTACATCGTTCTGTATGACCACCCTAGAAGTGTGCTTGTTATTGATGTATATTGAGACAGCTCCATCTTTAGCCTTTGTTGGTGCAGCTACTGGTCTACAAATGTGGAAAGCACTGTCTGTATTCTCAAGTGTAAGGAGGTCTTGGAAGGGGTGTATTTTTTTTTTTTTTTACTTAGACTCCTGGAATTGAGCTGTAACACCTTGAGGTTCATCTGAGTTGATTTTGGTACATCAGTAGGTATGTCAATTTGGCATTGCATAAAAAAGGCACTATGGGGTGGATAACGTTTTAGCCTGTGTTTGAAAGACTAAAGGAAAAAGGTGCAGACCATCCTTGGCAAAGTAACATAGTCTGTTAACCATGGCCTGCCAAGCTGACAAACAATGGATCCTTTAGAATGACACCAGAAGATAGCCAGTTGTTGAAATGAATCATTTTTCTTTTCATTATATTGTGGCATTTTCCTCACTGTTGGTGCATATGCTTCTCAATAGTAGGCTCATGCCAGCCTGAGATACATAGTCTGAAAGCTCCATTATGTCTCTCTTCATATATATAGGGAGGTATAACACAGGCCATTTACACCTGCATGGACTTTGAATGGAATCATATTGGTACCTGTGGTATAATGACTTGAGAGTGTGCATGATTTGGCAGAACCTTTATACAGAAAAGCAACAGTTATCTTTCTGCCTTGAGGCATCAGTATGTCTTACAATAGAGTCCCCTACAACGAGAGCCCTGGGCAGTGTGTATGCTTTCATCATGGTTAAATACATGCTATTCTTTCCTTTACATTCTGCACTTCACCTTACTTCAACTAAATCTGCATCCAGTATTGCACATCTGCAATTTGTCCACCAGTTGTATCTTCCTAGCAGATAATCCAGGTTTTCTCATTTAAACTTCTTGAAGAAATCACTGTGATGTAGTAGTAGCGCCCTTAACTACCTCATCCTCACATTATACATTAAAGCTCAAGACTCCATCTGGCTGCACTTCTTTTATAGTCTTCATCCCAATTCTGTCATGTAACAGTATCATCCAAAACTGAAATTGAATTACTTTGTTATGAAACATTCCACTGCACACACAAGCACTGATATACACACACACACACACACACACACACACACACACACACACACACACACACACACACACACACATATATACACACACACACATACACACACACACACACACACACACACACACACACACACACACACACACACACACACACACACACACACACACACACACGCACACACACACACACACACACACACACACACACACACACACACACACACACACACACACACACACACACACACACACACACACACACATATATATATATATATAAAATAACCGCACTACTTAGTACACTCATTCATTCCTACAAATCCTTTATTCTGGTATCCACAATAACGACAGACAAAAAAAGGGTAAACCAAGTTCCAAGTACTTCACGCTATTTATTCTGTCTTGTCATTTTGTACTTTGGAGTATTACTTTGGAGTCCTTGCATTAAAGGAGCATTTTACAGTATCTGAGCGTGGAGTCTGGTGCTTGTTCAAAAACTTTTTTGTCTGTTTGGAACTTGGTATCCACAATAACCTCTAAGAGGAAGATACAGGCAAACTTCCTGCCTAATGTCAAACAATGTTTCTGTTCTCTCTCAGTTTGATTCCAATTTGATAGTAATGTACTCATCTATTTCCATATGAGCATATTAATTGTTTCCTCATATATATTTAAGTGATTTGCATTCATAGGGTGGCTCATGAATCTATGTATTTTATTTGCCATGGCTTATTCATTCATTAATTCATTTATTTATTTATTTATTTATTTATATATTGCCGTTTGTTTACTGGGAAAGTCCAAATGGGCCAAAAAATAGTCTGTTTTCAGCAGAGGTCCGGGGATAAAAGCACCACATGGTAAAATGTCACAATACAATATTCCTATAAAATACATAATGTCTACAGTGCAATGGTCATATAAGATACATGCTGAGAAATTAATATGAGGTACATATTGTACAAAAAACAAGGATAAAAAATACAAAGTTTGTTTAAATAAGATGTACATTAATGAACATTTGAGACACAAAGATAGAATGTTCTAAGTCATTATTTGTTGCATGTGTCTTAATGCTGTTGAATCCCTGAGCTTGGCTGGAATGCTATAAGATTCAGCCTAAACTGCCCCAACAGAGTCTCCTAGTAACAGGTGAAGCCACTAGTTCAGGTATACAGCCAGGATCAAGGGTTAAATGTTTTAAGTGTAACCAGTGAGGCTCTGTAGCATGTAGATGTCCACAGAGGCAAGGTGGGGAACAAAAGTTGGGGGAGCCAGCAAGTGGGAATAACAGAATGCCAGTGGTGAGTTGTCTAGAGACATTAGGGTTACTAAACTACCACCAGAGTTTGTATCCTGTCTTGGTGGATGGAAAACTGGCCACTGCCAAGAGACACAGCCTCTGATATAACCATTGTGATGCCTGCAGTGGTTAAGGAGGAGCAGTACTTGCTTGGGCAGTCCACTTCAGTCAGAGCTTTAGGAGGGATACCATTCCAAATGCCTTAGGCCATGGATCACCTTGACTGGGAGGGTGGAAAAGGAAGCAAGCAAGTAGGTGTGTTTGAGGATATCCCTGCAGATGTCTTATAGGGAATAATTTTGATAATGCAACATCTTCTATACATGCAGTGACATTCAGCCAGGCTTGGAGACAGGTATGTGGGTCTATTAGCCTTGGAGAGGCCCAGACAGACTGCATCCCTGAAGCCAGGACTGGTGATGTGGCTTATTCAGGGAGGGAACTAACCTGTAGCAGTGAGCCTGAAGATGAGCCACTGCTGCTGGCAGGTACTGATGTTCCCTTGGACAGGGTGACTGCAAGGACAGAGGTGAGTGGTAGTAACCAGCCTGACAGTGGGGCACAGCTGTCAGACGATAGCAAACTTCCTGTGGAAGGAGAACTGGGAAAAGTTGTAAAGATAGAGTTGAGACAGACTCAGCTCTCAGACCCTACATTAGAGACACCTGATTCTCAAGGACAAGGTGGATCTGTATACTGGAACAAAGAGTTACTGTATGGAGAGTGGACCCCTGAGAGAGGGCTAGAAGGTGAGGTAATACAGCAGTTGGTGGTGCCCTGAACCTACTGTCTGGCACTTCTAGCCATAGCCCATGACATTTCTTTTGCAGGTCATATGGGCAAAAAGCTTACCAAGAGATGTATTATGCAAAACGTTTATTGGCCTAGGATTTCCAGGGATGTAACCGGGTACTGTAGGACCTGAGAGCAGTGCCAAAAAATAGGCAAGGTAGGAGACAAGGTCAAAGCGCCTTTGATGCTTTTGCCTGTGATTGAGGAATCATTTCTGAGGGTAGCTATGGATATTGTGGGACCTATGAGTACCCCATGTTCCACAGGGGAGACATACATCCTAGTGGTAGTAGATTATGCTACTAGATACCCTGAAGCAGTAGCTCTGTCCTCTATCGTGGCAAAGAATGTGTCAAATGCTTTGCTAAAGATTTTCATCATGGTAGATTTCCCAAGAGAAATACTGACTGACAGAGGTGTCAATTTCATGTCAGACATGCTGGCTTCTCTAAGGGAGAACTGTGGGGTGAAGCACCTAAAGACAGCCCCCTACCATCCCCAGACTAATGATCTGGTGGACAGGTTAAACTCTACACTAAAGACCATGCTACGAGCATTTGCAGACCAGTTTAGGAGAGAGAGTGGAACAAATATTTGCACCAGCTATTTGCTTACAGAGAGGTACCCCAAGAATCCACAGTTTTTTCACCCTTTAAGTTATTGTATGGGCATAGCTTGAGGTGACCTTTAGATTTAATTTGTGATGAGTGGGAGGGTGACTGTGATTCCCACAAGGAGTCTGTTGTGGCATATGTCCCAAACCTCAGGACAAGAGTTAGGGAGCTCATGGGCTTGGCCCATGACAACCTGGCAGGAGCCAATCAGCAGAAAACTTTTTGGTATGATAAGAATGCTTGAGCCAGAGAGTATGCTGTGGGACAGCAGGCAGTGGGGCTCATTCCTGTCAGACACAATAAGCTGCAGGCAGCTTAGGAGGGTCCCTTCAAAAGGAAGGTCAGTGATGTTAACTATATGGTAGAACTGCTAGGCAGGAGACAGGGGCACAAATGGTACTATCTTAACATGATGAAGCCTTACCATAACGGGGAGGCTCTTGTGCTGAGTATTTGCAGTAGACGGCAGGATGAGTGTGAGTGGGATCTGGTAACTGATCACCTCAGTGAGGCTCTGACTGACACCTCAGTGGAAGGAGTAGTAATGTCTCAGCAGCTATCCCCTACGCCGGTTCAAGAAATCCAAGCAGTGTTACAGGAGTTTGGGGACATGTTCACTGGGAAACCAGGGTGCACCCACCCAGTGCAGCATCATGTGGATACAGGGCCTTAAAGACCTATCAAGCAGGCTCCTTACAGGATGCTTGAGTGAGTTAGACAGACTCCAAGGGAGAAGATGCAGGAGATGTTGAAACTGTGAGTAATTCAGGAGTCCAGCAGTCCCTGGGCCTCTCCCGTGGTGCTGCTACCAAAGAAGGATGGCAGCACCAGGATCTGTGTGGACTACAGAAGACTAAATAGTCACACAGAGTCAGATACCTACCTCATGCCTAGGAAAGATGAAGCATCAACGAAGCTTGGCAAGGCTAAGTATCTGACCACTATTGATCTGACAAAGGGCTACTGGCAGGTGCACTTGACTACCAATGCTAGAGAGAGGTCAGCCTTTGTGAATCCTTCCAGCTTATATGAGTTCACAAAGATGCCCTTTGGCATGAAAAATGCCTCAGTGACTTTCCAGAAGCTGGTAGATTATATCCTAACAGTAGCAGGAGATTATGTCCTTGCTTACCTGGATGGTATCGCCGTCTACAGCCATTCCTGGCAAGAGCACCTTTAGCATGTCAAGGAGGTGCTGGGCAGACTGCAAAAGGCAGGGTTGACCATTAAGCCCAATAAGTGTCAGGTGGGTATGACAGAGGTCTCCTACTTGGGACATAGAGTGAGAAGTGGTAAGATC